>NC_064863.1:9676828-9785999 GCF_024139225.1 Suncus etruscus
AATCAATCAGCTTTAAGTATCTCTAAAAATTTGCTCTTTTCATTCTCGTGATCTTATCTTCAGCCTTCAAGGATTTCCGAAGGAGAAGCCTGACTCTTAAAATTTAAAACATGAAAACATGAAGCAATGAGGACACTCTCAGAACCACACTGCAATAGACTCTGAAATTGTCACACCCCCGACCTGACAGAATTCGTGTTGCACGAATAAGTTTCTGTGCAATGAATGTCTCTGCTTCCAGGTGAAGTTCTGCTCTGCCAAACGACCCCGAGGTCCCCAGAGGGGCTCAAACCCGACACTTACTTGAGCACTTGCTGTCGAATGTTGTTCCTCAGCTGGTTCTTGTTGAGGTGAGGACTCCAGGTATGAGTTGCTAAGTGGTTGGCCACAAAGTTGTCAACCCGCTGCCTCAGATTCTGATAAGCAGGCTAGAGAGAAAGAGAGAGACAGAAAGAGTGAATGAGAGCAAGAGTGAGAATGAAAGTGAGAGAGTGAGACGGAGAGAGAAAAAAAAATCCACAAACATTAGGAAAACTGAACATCCTATAACCAGGGGTCCTCAAACTTTTTCAACAGGGGGCCAGTTCACTGTCCCTCAGACCACTGGAGGGTCTGACTATAGTAAAAACAAAACTTATGAATGAATTCTTTTTTTTTGTTTTTTTTTTTTTTGGGTCACACCTGGTGACGCTCAGGGGTTACTCCTGGCTATGCGCTCAGAAGTCGCTCCTAGCTTGGGGGACCATATGGGACGCCGGGAGATTGAACCGCGGTCCGTCCTAGGCTAGCGCAGGCAAGGCAGGCACCTTACCTCTAGCGCCACCGCCCGGCCCCTTATGAACGAATTCTTATGCACACTGCATATATCTTATTTTGCAATGAAGAAACAAAACAGATACAAATACAATATGTGGCCCACGGGCCATAGTTTGAGGACCACTGAATTCGAAACAGTTGACGGTCTCCAGGATGCGAATATCTTTAACAATATTAAAATTCGCAAGTTACTCTGTCACTTTGCCCAGAAATCTCACTTTCTGAAAGTCCTGCACCGGTAAAAAAAAAAAAAAAGGGACATTAAAATACATTCAAATATATCCAAGAAGATGCACCATGACTTCAAAGAATCCACAGACAAAAGACATACCCTCTATGTTGTACCTAAGGCACCAGAATATAAAACACAAATAAACGTTAGGTGTCAGGGAAGAAGGAAAGCGAGGCGGCGTCTGTCTGGATTTTGTCACGTGAGTTGCATCTAGGGAAGGTCATTACAATGCACGAAGCGGAGCATCAAGAGTCCTGCAAGGACAGCAACATCAAGAGGGAAGAGTAAATGAAATTGGGAGCATCAAGTGACATTCCCCCCGCCAACAATCTGGGGAGTTCAGTTGGAGAAGAGCACACAGAAAAGCAAAGGCGGCTGGAGTTAGAGCCAGAAGGCTTTAGGCAGTTGCATCCATTATCTATGGAATTCCAGAAAGAGAATGGGGACTCACTGCCCAGATGAGCAGAGTAACATATGACAGTGCTGGAGTGAGTGACCAGAGTCAGCCAAGCCTGTGGGAAGCGGGATGGCAGGGGTGGGGTGGAGGAAGAGAAAGAGAAATCCCGGGTGCTGCAACACCGGATCAGGCCCAAATCCACACTGCAGGAACCAGGAGACCTTCTGAAGGCCCAACTGAGGGGCTAGCATGACCATCACCAATGGGTGGCAGCCAGGATGGCCACTACCTCCACGCACTGCACCACTAGTCCCAGTTGCCCCAGCAGTGCTGAGGCCTTCGAAAAGCACCTATAGAAGAAAGCAAAGCAGGAGAGGAGACGTGCAGCATCGCTTCTCCTTGAAAGGACAAGCCCAGAGTCTGACCAGGACAGCACATGCCATTCCCAGGGGCACCCCCACCCTAGTAATAAGAATAACACTACACACAGAGCACACACAGGGCAGGTAACTGAAGAAGGGTCCTGAGCTGAGCAAAAGGCCAGGCTGATTCTGCCCTGTGCTCTGGTGCTCCTTTCAGACCTCAGACTCCACACCAAGGAACCCCATAATGTGCCCCCAATTCAGGCTTTTGGCCAAACTCCCACGCTTCACAGCTCACCCTTTTTTGTCCCTTATTCAAACACCTTGGGAGGCCTCCTGGTCTTCCTCTCTGGAGTTCTCAGGCCCTTCTTTCTCCCAGCCCTGCCTGTCTTCTGTACAAGCCATCCTGGGGAACATTCTGGAATACTTTGTATCTTGTGAAGGCAAGGATGAGTTATCTCCCTACTGATGTGGGAGCCTGTTCCAACCCTCCCCTCAAATCTTCCTTCTCTGTTCTGAGCTCCCACAGCAGGTCATGCTGCAGATAAGCCAAGGTAAATGGGGCCCGGGGTACCCTCCAGCCAGGTCCTTTTCCGTGTGCTTTCAGGCCCTGGAGTTTCCAAACCTTTGCCAAGACCTAGTTTCAATTCTTTAAGAAAGGCTCAAGGTCATGGCTCACGGTCCTCTCAGTTCACCCCAAAATCACTCGTGCTAATTTTCTTTCTTTTGGGGGATGAGAAAGGGAGAAGAGTTTAAGTTTGAGAGACAACAAGGAATTCTGAGTGGAAAGTCAAGAAAAAGACAAGCCAACAAGATATGTGTGTTCAGGAGAGAACGTGGGCCCGAAGAGAGAGCCTCAAACAAAATTTTCTCCCCAATATTTTGGCATTCTTTCCAACAGCTCCACTTTCCGATACTCTCATTTCTCAAGAGTCACAATGTGCAACAAACTATAACCCCTGTATAACAAGTTCAACCAACAATAACATTATTTTGGTTTCTGAGTTACCCCTGGTGATACCTAGGGGCTACGCTTGGGGGCGCTTTGTGGCATTCTTTGGGACACCGGGGATAAAACCCAAGTCAGCGAGCCACATGAAATCAAGTGTCCTACCCACTGTACTATCTCTATGGCCCGCAATAGGTGATTTTTATGTTTCCAAGTAAAAAGCAATGTGACTAGAGAAATCTATTCTTGGAAAATATTACATTAACATCAACACTCTGGCCCCCTTTAATTGTACTTTCCAACTGGGGGTGGGGGGGGGGGTCCTGTGAACCTCTAGGCCCCAACTGCAGCCATGAAAAGGCTCCATCCTCTCATCCAGCACCGGCCAGGCCCTGCCCAGGCTCAGACAGGTGCTGTGGGCATCGGTAGAGAAGTGGAAACTCCCAGACTAGTCAAGCCTGGGAGCAGGTAGCACCTTCCTTTTGTTTTTATTCCTTTCCCTTATCAAATCCATCAGCGAATCCTGCCGAGGCTCACACTGATGCTAGGGGGAGCCTGGCCAGCCACCCCTGACATGCCCTCCCTCTGCCCAGGGCTCAGTATGCTGGCAGTCCAGGCAACCACAAAATTGTCCACAACTGGCCATCTGCAGGAAAGGGGAGGCCAGAAATTAACAGGGTCTACCGTCAGATGCTCTTGCAGTTAACCGGAGTCAAGAACAAGCTTGCTCACACACACACACATGGAGGGCTGGTGGTCAGGGTAGGGAGAGGATCCAAACTTGTCCTCCCCTGGGCCCCCGTCTCTGTCCCTCTTCCCCTTGGGAAGTACCTATCCCTGAGGGCTAGAGGAGGGTCAAGCTCGGTACTTATATGCTGAACATCCCTTTTGAGTTGGAAAAGAAAAAGACAAAAAGAAAACAATGAGATAATCAAGGCAGTGGCCAGCTGAGCTTGTTCTCTGAGCCCTGAACTAGACCTGTGGCATCACCTGGGCAGAGTAGTTCTGGATGCTGGGGCTTGACCCCAGAAATCTGGGGGTCTCCAGTGGAGATGCCTCAGCTCTGCAGGGGTTCGGGCTGCAGAGGCAATTGTTTGAGTGGGAGGGCTGATGCCTCAGGGTTATCAGTGACACAGGCGTGTGGGGTGGAGAGGAGCAGCAGGAGCTGGTGTCTCGGATAACTTGAAAGCAAATCGGGGTTCAGTGATGGAGAGCACCCCACGGCTGAACTGAGAAGGGTCTAAACCGAGAAGTTTCTCAACCAGAGAAGAAGGCCTCAGAGTTGCAGCCAGTGCTGGGCTGGACCTGGGGATCCCCGGTCAACTAGGTCGGGCCCATTCAGCTCGCAGCGACTGAACACTGAGAACTGACAAAAAGGGTCTGAGAAAAATGACCTTGCATTGCTGTTTAGACCACTTAAAACGGGTAAAAGATAAAGAGAATATAGCATATTGCTCAAGAATAACTTAAAAAAAAAAAAAAAAAGGAAATCCACAGAACTGCAGGTTAAATAGAAGAAAAGCAGCAGGAGAAAGGACAAAGGAAAAAAGTAAGATTTAAAAAAGGGCCAAAAAGAAGCCGGAGAGATAGCATGGAGGTAAGGCGTTTGAAGGACAGCGGTTTGAATCCCAGCATCCCATAGGGTCCCACGAGCCTGCCAGGAGCGATTTCTGAGCATAGAGCCAGGAGTAACCCCTGAGCACTCCCAGGTGTGACCCAAAAACCAAAAACCAAAAAAAAAGAAGGTAAAAATCTGGGCTAGAGTGATAGCACAGCACGTAGGGTGTTTGCCTTGCACGTGGCCGACCTGGGTTTGATCTGGGCATCCCATATAGTCCCCTCAAGTCTGCCAGGAGTAATTTCTGGGCACAAAGCCAGAATTAACCCAAATGCCGCCAAGTGTGGCCCAAAAAACAAAATTAAAAAGCAGAAATTAGAAGTAAATGAACACAGCATGAGGCTTACACAAGGTTATGGTAAGAGTTACAGCACTTACCCTGTGGGCTGCTGACCCCTGCCTGATCAGGGGTTCCTCAGAGGGTCACCCCTCTCTTGCCCCCTCTCATCCCCCAGCACCACAGCCACAAAAGTGATCCCTGAGTACAGAGCTAGGGCTAAGCCCAGAGCACTGCTGGCTGTGGCACCCAAACCAAAAAAAAAAAAAAGAAACAAAACAGAGTAACAAAAGGTAGCAGTAGAATGGAGAAAGGGGAGGAGGGAGAGAAGGTATAAGCAGGGGGAAGGAGAGAAAGTGAAGAGAAAGGGAGGGATGGGAGGAAGAAGTTGAGGGTAGGAAGGGGAAGAATAGGAGGGTGCAAGGCAGGGAGAAGTTAAGTAAAAGGGGGGAGAAGGGGAGAGGGAGGAAGAGAAGGGACAGGAGAAAGAAGGAACAGAGGGGAAGAGGGGAATGGAAGGAAAGAAAAAGGGGAAGAGAGGAAGAAGGAAGGAAAGAGGAAAAGTTGGAGGAAAGAGAGGACAGGAAGGTGCTCAGAAAGGGGGAGAGGGGGAACTGATGGAGGGAAGAGGGAAGGAAAGGAAAGGGGAAAGGGGGAAGGAGAGGGAGATAAGAGGAAAAGGGGAGGGGAGAGAGACAGAAGCAGAGAGCGAGACAGAGACAGAGAGAGATATCAAGTACACCTCCCAGCACCCCAGCACCTGCTGCCCAGAGATGAGGATCCCTCCAACATTAATGCGAGGACTTGCTCTGGGTGCCTGCAAGCAGGATGAAGTGCTGACATGCGTGGAGTTGCACACAGGAAACTTCTTTCCTTGGGAAGAAGAGCTGTGCACTGGCTTTCCTCTGACGGGAAGGACCCAGGTGTCATCCGACTGTTGAAAGCGACAGTGCCTCCCCCCAACCCCTCCTGGCACGAAGAATTTGGACTGAGATATGGCAAATGACAGCAGAAAATCACAGTGAGGTTCAGGAGAGGAGGGGAAGAAAAAGAGCAGCCTTAGGAACTGTCCAGCGTTGGGCCAGACCTCCTGCCTTTCCAGGTTTCCAGGTTGGGTGGTTTTTAGATGAAATCTCTACTTCCCAGACACAAACACCAACTTCGTCTGCTCCACACTAACCTGTGCCAGGCTGGTCTATACTTCGCACCTCACCTAACAGACACAGAGTCTGCAAGAAGGGTGGGCATGATGGAGAAGGAACCAAAGCGCGCTTCCTCCATTAGACACATCCCCAGTACGGTGAATTCTCAATGCCACCAGCTCCTTAAAAGACACCTTCTACTTCTTCCTTTTTTTTTTTTTTATTTTTATTTTTGGGCTATACCCGGTGATGATCAGGGGTTACTTCTGGTTCTGTGCTCAGAAATCGCTCCTGGCTTGGGGGACAATATGGGACGCCGGGGAATCAAATCACGGTCCGTCCTAGGTCAGCTTGTGCAAGTCAGACACCCTACTTTGTGCCACCACTCCGGCTCCACCTTCTACTTCTGGTCTCTAAGCAGGGCAGGGTTCTAGCAAGCCAAGAAGAGGCCAGATTGTCGGGAACATGGAACAGGCTGTCCCAAGCATGTCAGGGTCATCAGCAGTGGGTTCTGGGGAGGAATTCACACTCGCTGCCAACATCCCTTTATCACAGAAAGGAGTTTCTGAGCCCCTGCAGAGCCCAGTAACTTTCCAAACATCCCTTCTCCATAATCTGATGGAACCGAACAGATCTAAACCGAGAGAAACCCCCAATGCCTTGCTCCGTGGAGCTTCTGGCTTCACCCCGACCCTCAGATGCAAGCTGTGAGGGATTGTGCTGCCCCTCCAACCCCTGCTGTATGCCCCCGACTGGCTCTCTACTCGCTGTATGGTCAGTGGTTAGAACCTGGTTTTGCATCTCAAGCTCACTGCACTGGGCCACTCTGGAATCCAGCAGTCCCTTGCCAGCGCTTTTCCAAAAGTGTGGGGAACAACTAACTTCCATTCTGCTGATCCAGGGTTCCTCGTATTGTCCAGCCGACACCCCCCATGTTAGATGTTATCTCCCCAACAATGATCCTCGATTCCCACAACCTGGATTTTAAGAGCCCTTTGGTGCAAAGCGAGGTCCCATGTCCTCCCACTCCCTTTTCCCATGCCCAGCGCTGCCTGCAGACTTGGGGCACCCTATCCAGTCCCCCCTTTTCATGCCCACTCCGCAGTGGACTGTCCAGCAGTCCACTTAGAAGGTGTGTTCAGTGTGTCTTCAAAGCACAAATGCAAAAGAAAAAAGACACCCCCCCAAATCCCCCCCAAACCCTTCAAGGGGCCGGAGGGATAGATAGCACAGCGGTAGGGCAGTTTATCTTGCATGCTATGCTGACCCAGGATGGACCCGGGTTCAATCAATCCCTGAAATCCCGTAGGGTCCCCCCTGAGCCTGCCAAGGGCAACCCTTTCAGGGTCTCTGGGTGTGCCCCCAAAACCAACTAATCAATCAATCAAAAGATTTTTTATTAAAAAAATAACCTCCCAGGGGCCGGAGAGATTGCATGGAGATAGGGCATTTGCCTTGCATGCAGAAAGACGGTGGTTCGAACCCCAGCATCCCATATGATCCCCCCCAGCCTGCCAGGAGCGATTTCTGAGCGTAGAGCCAGAAGGAACCCCTTGGTTTCAGCTGGGTATGACCCCAAACCCAATAATAATAATAATAATAATAACCCCAAACCCAATAACAGCAACAACAACAACAATAAACAACCTTCCAGCAAACCGATCTCCCCAAATCCCAACACCCAAGTGAATGAACCTGGGGTGAGAGGGCGTGGGAGGGGCGGGGCACCCACACAAAAACTTTGCACCCACCATCCATCCTGCTTGCTTCTCCGAGTGCAAGGAGGAGGGGTTCAGGGTTCGAGCCACACTTGAGGCCACTCACCTCAGAGCATGGCCTGCGTAGGCGGGCAGGCCCAATTCTTGGGGCAGGGGGAGAGGGAATCTCCCCATTCTGGGGGTGGGAGGACCCCTGTCACTGAAGAAGCGAATGAATGAATGAATGAATGCATGCATGCATGCATGCATGGAGGCGCCTGGCTCGGCGTTGCATGCAGCCCAGCCGTGCAGGGGGGCTCAGGATCTGCAAAAATGAGAGGGTTTGGGGGGGTCCCCCCAGGACTCGGGGTGCTCCGTGCCTGGGCGCCCCCGGGCGCACCTTGGTGTCCACGTCGGCCAGGCAGTCCCTGCGGAACTGGTCGAAGAGGCCCTGGCTCTTGAGGTGGTTCACGATCATGGCCACGAGCTGCGAGTCCCCGGCTCCGACGCCCGCGCCGCCCGCGTCACTCACGCCCGGGCCCGGCGGCGGGGGCGGCGGGGGCGGCGGGGGCGGCGGCTGCGGCTGGGGCGGCGGCGGGGGCGGCGGCGGCTGCGGCTGCGGGTTGCTGGCCATGGCGACGGCGGCGGCGGCGGCGACGGCGGAGTCGTCGGACCCTGAGCTGGGCCCGCGGAGCCGCCGCCTCTCTTCGCCTCTTCGCTCGCGCGCGCGCAGCCAACGGGTTGTTGTGATCGTCCCGGAAGCGGCGCCGCTGACCCGGAAGTGGAGGGGAAGCCTGGGAGGGGAAAGGGGAAAAGGGGCGGAAGAAGCCTCGGCGGCCATGACGGTTGTGGGCAAAGACGGTGGCCGCGAAGGGACAGTTCCCGACACCCGACTGCGCTGCGCGGAAGTAAAGAGGAAACTAGTTAGCAGGGCGAGCTAGCATGCTTGCCAAGGCTAAGGGGTCCCGGTGGGGGACTTGGGGGCGTCTGCTGGAGTCGGGAATCCGCCTACGGGAAAGGGGAGATCTATCTACAGCTGGCTGCTGGGCTCTGCATCAGCCTTTTGGTCTATTCTTATTCTTATTACTCTTATTATTATATTACCATTATAATATTGTTATTTTTATTATTATGTCACTATTATTATTCATTTTCATTATCATCATCATTATTAATTATTTTCTTAAATGTCTTTATTTAAACACCTTGATTACAAGCATAACTGTAGTTGGGTTTCAGTCACAAAAAGGACAGCCCCCTTCCCCACTCGGGCAACATTCTCACCACCAATGCACCCTGTCTCCTGCCACCCACACTTTACTTAATTTATTATTATGATGATTTAAATCACCATGTTCAGAATGATAAGATCCAACTATCCAAGAACTGGGTGCTGAAAGAGGATAAAGTGACATGTATGAACCCCCACTTCATTAACTGTCATGCAACAAAATTGAGAGACGGAGAGAGACAGAGACAGAGACAGAGAGACAGAATTGTACATTGTATGACATTAACTCAATCATGAACAACTTTATTCGTGGGGGAAAATTGTACTATGAACAACCACAGTGTTTCAATAAGAAATAGGTTTAATAGAGAAGTAATAACACTATAAGTCAATATAAAAATAGTGGTTGATAGTTGAATTTTGGTCATTCCAGCACCCATCTCTTCTTCAGTGTTCATTTCCAGCCACTAAAACCAATTTCCTCAGTTTCCCTCCCTGCACCCCACCCCCAGCCTGCCCCTATTGCAGACACTTTGATCCTCCTTTCTGTCTTTGTCTCTCTTTCTGTCTCTTCTGTCTCTTCTGTCTCTGTCCCCCTCTGTTTCTCTCTGTGTGTCTCTGTCTCTCTGGGTCTTTCTCTCCATTCCACCCTCCCTCCCTCTCAGTGTCCCTCTTTCTGTCTCTTTCCTTTTAGGCACTGTGGTTTGAAACACCATTACTGAAGGGGTATCATGCATATCACTTTACTTTCTTTCAATTCCCAATTTTGGCCCAGAGTTTATCATGTGCAGTTATCATTGTCATGAATTAACTGCACTTCCCACCCATTGTTTCTAGCAGAATGAGTCGAAGGGAGAAATACAGACATAGAAGGTCTGCACTCATTTGTGGGGATATTAAAAAACAAAACAAAACAAAACACCAAAACCCAACACAACCCATAGTATATACTTCTGTTTCTTTCTTTCTTGTTTGTTTGTTTGTTTGTTTTTGGATAGGGGTCACACCTGGCAGCGCTCAGGGATTCCTCCTGGATCTGTACTCAGAAGTCGCCCCTGGCAGGCTGGGGGACAATAAGGTATGCTGGAATTCAAACCATACTCCTTCCTGGGTCGGCTGCATGCAAGGCAAACACCCTCCCGCTATGCTATCTCTCCGGGCCATATACTTCTTGTGGGTGTACCTATTTTTAACCCTGAGACCCACCCATTTCTGGGAGGGGTTTTGGGAACCGGATAGTAGGTGTAACCTTACCTGCGAGACCCTCCCATTCCTGGGAGGGGTCTTGGAAATGTTAGATAAGGCTTGAACCAAGGGAATTCGGCCCCCTTTTTGGCTCTTTGCCCTTTCTGCGCTGCTGTGCGCTCTGGCTTCTGGGTTTCTGTGTTCTGGTCTTTGACCAGCATGGAACCCAAAGGGAAGATGGCTAACAGAAGATAAGATGCAGGGCTAGCTAAGAATGGCTGTGCTTGAAAGGTTAGGAAATAGGCCACACACACGTGGTGGCTAGGGCTTGAATAAAGTTGTTGCTTCCTGACGCCTGACTGTGAGTGAGTGATTTCACCTGGGCCTGGGACTCGCAGACTGCATGAAGGTTGCAGAGCCACTTGGACTGGGATGGCACGGAGAGAAATCCACCGCCATCCAGCCCCATCGTTAATTATTTCACACAACACTTCTACTTTTTTTTTTTTTTTTTGTGGTTTTTGGGTCACACCCGGCAGTGCTCAGGGGTTACTCCTGGCTCCATGCTCAGAAATTGATCCTGGCAGGCATGGGGGACCATATGGGACACCAGGATTCGAACCGATGACCTTCTGCATGAAAGGCAAACGCCTTACCTCCATGCTATCTCTCCGGCCCCAACACTTCTACTTTTTAAATGCTCAGTGTCTGTGCATTTGTTTTTTTGGGGGCGTGGGGACACACACCCAGCAGTACTCAATGCTTGCTCCTGACTCTGAGTTCAGGAATCACTTCTGGCAGGCTCTGGTCACCACATGGGAGGATGTTGATGATTCAACCTGGGTGACCACCTGCCAGGCAAACACAGTATCTGCTGTGCCAAGGCACCAGCCTATGTGCACCTCCATCTTAAATGCCCAGCCCTCTTTGTTTGTAGCTGGTGATTCTGCTCAGTTTTCCTCCCAGCCCGAAGCTCCATGTCCTCCTCCAGTTTCTCCCCATCTTAGCTAGGCCTCCTATCTCTCTCTGGGTGACTCCCATCCAGCTAATGCCCTAAAGTAGCAACTCACAGGCTATCAGTGTCAATGCTTTGCTTCGGGGAATCATGCCCAAGGCAGGTGAAGGCTGCTCTTTAGGGTGCTCACTTGGCACCGGGCCTAGAAGTTCAAGGCTTTCCCATGAGTTGAACACACTAACTCAGTTCATCCCACAGAACTTCCCACAGGTTTTGCTGCACTTACTGATTTGCAAAGCAAGAATCGAAGCCCTGGAGCTACTGGATATGTGCCCAAGGTTGCAACCAGATGGCACCATGTTTGACTCAGGGCTGAGCTGACAATGAGTAGACAAATTCTTTGACAATTTCAATATTCTTCGACAATGAGTAAATCAAAATTAATTATACATTCTCAAGGTGGAATACTATGGAGCAGTATTAAGATGTCTTTCAGTGCCATGAGCATTGCTGCTGTTGAAAATGCATCTATGGGAGAAGGATTTAGGCTTACTCTGAAGTTTGAGCATTAGTTTTATTCCCTTTTTTTCTGGGTTTTAGAGCTGAATGCCCAGAAGCCGGTGTACCTATAAACGAGTATTGTACCTTGGAATGGAATTTTGATGTCATTAGATTCTAGACTTAAAAAAGTTGGATTCTATGATCTCTGAACTTGATCTTACAGATTAATGGCCTATGACTATTGGTCTATACACTCAAGCCCTCCTTCAATTGTGTTTAAAGCATGACATGCCTATGAATTTCTTTCCACTTACCCTAAATTTCCACTTTTTTATTTTCTGGAAAATAGACCAAATTAGGTCATCTCAACTTTTTTTTCATCTTTAAATATGCCTTGTTTAGGGGCTGGAGTGGTAGTGCAGCAGGTAGGGCATTTGCCTTGCACACAGCTGACCTAGGATGGACCCTTGTGTCTCATGTGGTCCCTCAAGCCAGGAATGATTTCTGAGTGCATAACCAGGAGTAACTCCTGAGTGTCACAGGGTGTGGCCACAAAACAACAACAACAAAAAGTACCTTGTTTAACCTGATATACTCAAAACTGGGAACACCATTAAATTCTTCATTTTTATAGACAGGTTTGGGTAAAATGCTTTTATGGTGATTTAACCTTTTTTTTTTTTCGGGGGATAGGATGGACATTTGGGACAATGATTGGTGGGTGCTCAAGGGTCACTCTCAAGGAACCATATGAAAAGTGGGGAATCGAAATTTCAGAACTATCTCTCTAGCTTTTAATTGGGTGGTTGTTTTGTTTTGGGCTTTTTTGGGTCAGAATTTCACAGCTAATAATAAAGTTGTCTTAAATAAAAACTGTATGTCCAATATAGATGTTTTCTGTGTAACCTAATTCCCAATCTTTTTTCATCCTCAAACTAACCCAATCAAATTTGCTTTCTGTCAGATGCAGTTTGACTTTATCGTTTCAATTCAAATAAGTTGTCATGCACTTTTCAGAATATACTGAATTACAGAGAGCCACAGCCATGCAATGAATTTTAAAAGATTCATCACTTAAAAGCAATAAATCTTCAAATGATGTGGAATATTATTGTGACATTCATTTTCAAAATTATTCACAAGAGAACACTAAAAATATGATTATTTCCTTTGCCTAATTATCAGCTATGCAATATAGTGTGTTGTTAATGTGTATTGTTCATGAAATATGACTATGAGCAAAATCATGGTACTTCTACAGCTATCTGACTGTAACTCATTTAGTTGGCCATGGTAAAAGCCAAACATACAAGAAGTTAGACATAGTACAGTAGGTAGAGCACTTGCCTTGCGTGCAACCCATATGAGGGGCTCTATTCCCTGCACACTTTATGGTTTCCAGAGCTCTGCCAGTAGTGATCTCTGAGTCCAAAACTAGGAATAAGCCCTTAGGGCCACCTGGTGTGACCCCAAAACCAAACCAACCAATGAAGAAGCATACAAATTATGTCAAAACATTCAGCAAAATTTGGAGTCATAGCTCAAAGGGGTGAGTACACTCTTTGCCTGCAGGAGGCCCAGTTCAATCTCTGACACTGCATGGGTTATAGACAAAATTCAGAAGTATGAGCACATGCTTTGTGTTCAGGAGGTCCAGGTCAATCTCTGGCACCTCAGTTATTGAAGTACTTCCAAGAGCAACCCTGAAGGACTAAGATCAGGGATAACTTCGAAACAAAACAAAATCCAGCAAGGACTGGGGAGAGACTCAAAGGACTAGAGCTCATACTTTGCATGTTGGAAATAGCTTCACACTAGACCCCAAGTCAGGCAGTGAACTCTCTTCTAGTATTGTGTGGAGAGTAGCATCCAGTAATGCCTGATGTGATTCCCCCGCAAACAAGACAAAGATGAAAACATTGATTTCAGCATATCCTATAGGTAGCTGACAGTTGCATGTCGTTTAACTAATGTAAACTGCAGCAACAGTGCTCTATATTAAGCAAGATTTCACAAATTTATTTGGATGTAATGATTAAGCTTCTAAAACAATAAAGAAGCTGGAAGTCTTTGCTGCTAAATGAGTTCCTTCCATGACTAAAAAAGAATTTTGAGACCAGCAGATAAAAAAAAAATCTATAAATACTTAATGTGACAGAAGAATCCCCTGAGAATGATCAAAAGATATTCAGTAGCTGTATCAAAAGACAAAATAGAAAAGAAAGAAAAAATAAGCTATTCTATCCCCCAAAACTGAGTCACTTGTGCCACACCAGATGAAAAGTAGATTGAACATTGAAGGCTCTAGAGCCTTCCAGAAAAGTCATCTAACAAGTGTATGTCAACCATGGCAGATTCTTTTCTTGATAAAGTCTGCCTATCTCGAGAGTAAGCTTACCTGGCCTGGTGCAAAACATATGATTGAAAGAAAGATCTTATCTCCTCCTGTTCTAGAAATCCTTTCATTTCGTACAATCCCTCAAAGAGCTTTCCTACTTCCAGATGAATTTTCTACATTCAGATAAATGCTGCCTGATGCATTAAATACCTTTAAATTTATCTAAATAGTTTTCAAAAAAAGATTTTTATTGAGATCAATGTGAATGGCAAGTCTTTTACAGTGATATTTAAAGTACATAGTGACAGTGAATTAGAGCCATTCTCACCACCAGTGTTGTCTTCCCTCCACCCCAGTTCCCAGTATGCACCCCATAACTCCCCCTTTGCCCCAGTACTGCTAGTGTAACAGGTTCCCTTTGCGGATAGCTTGTTGTAGGTTGGGTAGTTTGGATATATCGATTCTATTGTTATTGCCTTTGGGTTTGGTATTTAGGGTTGATCATTTTTTATTTCCATTTAATGTTCATGCGACTCTTTGCTCCTGGTACCATCTACTCCCTTCTCCTCCCCCCCCCCCCAATTTATGAGGCAGAACAAGATGATTCAAGTTCTGTGGTTCTGTTGAAAAAAAAGAAAAGAAAGCTGGGAGGAGCCCATCTAGAAGCTATAAATTATAAATTCAAAGAAGAATAAAAGAAAAAAAAACAAATCAAGCAATGACAAAAAACACAACAACAAAAAAATAACTAAATATATATATTTTTGGCTTTTGGGCCACACACAGTGATGCTCAGGGGTTACTCCTGGCTATGTGCTCAGAATTCGCTCCTGGCTTGGGGGACCATATGGGACGCTGGGGATTGAACCGAGGTCCTATGTTAGCACTGGCAAGGCAGACACCTTACCTCTAGCACCACCACGCCGGCCACCTAAATAAATATTTTTAAGCAAAGTCTCAAAAGCTAGCACTCACCAGAATCTCCTGAACAGTGATTTTTGAATGATAAAGTTGGCCCAACCTAGTCAATATCTGATTTGATAGGTCTGAGGCAGGCCCTGAGACTTTGTCTATTGTAACTGCCTCTGCTCCTGCCCTTTGCTGGGAGAGAATTCCGGCCAGCAGCTTTCTCTCAACCGGGACAGAAGGCAGAAAGCAGCTACAAATAATTCGCTAGTGTTAAGCTCTTTTGTGAACACCTAAAAAATTAAGCTGTAGAAATTAGTAGAATGCTCAAGGTGTGTTCCAGTCAAGAGGCTTTAATGAGGGAGAGCAGGGTTTATATGCTCTGCTCCTGTGGGAGGGGTAGTAACATAGGATTGAAATATAAACCAATCAGATTTGTACAAGTACAACAATTTTAACCAATGGGAGCATAAACACATTTTGATGGCGGGAAGGATAAAGAGGAACCTGGCAGGATGGGGGGAGGGGAAGCAAATCCTTAAACAAATAGCTAATTGATATTTACGCAAATACAATTTTTGTTTAGCCTATTTTCCATTTAAATCTTTCTTTTGTGCAAGCAATAAGGATCATAATTTAAACTTTACAAAAACCTATCTATAATTACGTTTTGAGAGCAGTTACAAAAACAGGTTCCATGGAAAGGTTAAGGAATCTGGTTAAGCCAGATTCTGTGTGCCGGGCTAAATTTATTTGCAGAGTTTCTTTTTGGCTCGGGGCTAAGCAAACTTATGGCTTGAATCAGGCGATGGAAAATTCATTCAGAGTTCCTTTGATATGTGGGATGCTCCGTCTCCCACAGTCTATGTCACAAATATTGGTGGAAGACTTAAAAAAATTTTTTTTAATCATAACATTGTGATTTACCAGTTGTTAACAAAATGGGCATTTCAGGCATTAAATGTTCAAATGCCAATACCACCATCAATGCACATTTTTTTCATCGTGTCTTCAATTTCTCACCAATCACCATAGCCTGCCTCCTAGGCACAAACAAATATAATTCATATTGCTTGTTACAACACAAATGAAATGATGAAAACTTAGATCAACAGGGGTCAATTTGAAATAATAGTCTGATTTTTTCATGTTGTTACAAAAGTTGTCTAAGGATTTACTGAGAATGGTTGATGCTAGTTGAGTTTTTGTGGAACTGTTTAGGCTCACTCACCTTTGTAGATTTCTGTGGAACTTTCCAATGAGATTTGCTGTGATACTACAGGGTGGAGCAGCTCTACAGTCTAGATTTTATAGATCTGAAACAAATTAGTAGCTTGGCAGTTTGATAAGGTTAAGCCACAGAGCAGGGACACTTTTGCTGGAAGGTGTAGGGTATGGCACTGGGATGTTGTGATTCTAAAGAAAGGTGGAAGATTTCATTGTTTTTTTGAGTCACACCTGGCGGTGCTCAGGGATTACTCCTGACTCTATGCTCAGAAATTGCTCCTGGCACGCTCGGGGGACCATATGGGATGCCGGGGATCAAACCCAGGCTTGTCCCATGTAGGCTGCGTGCAAGGCAAACACTCTACCCCTGTGATATTACTCCAGCTCCAAGGTGGAAGATTTCTTGAGAAAATATAGAACCAGCCAAACTGACTCACAGGTTTAATCTATGCACCCTGTATCTAGAAATAAAGTTTTATTGTACATGGCTGCTGTCTATTGGCTTTGGTTTGTTTCCACTGATTGAACGGCTTTTGTTCTGAGGTCAGGTTGAGACAGTGTATAGTTTACAAAATCATTTGATACTGAAAAGTCTCCTTTCAATACTTAATTAAAAAAAATATTGTTACCCCTTAGGCTGTTGCTCAAAATCAAGACGAGAATGATTATGAGCTTTTGTAACTGGGAAACTTTCATGGAATGTTGCCTTTCAATGGGTAATGATTTGTTCTGGGCTAAGCAATGTCTTGACTTTTTTTTTTTTGTTTTTTTTTGGGCCACACCCCTTTGACGCTCAGGGGTTACTCCTGGCTATGTGCTCAGAAATCGCCCCTTGCTTGGGGGGACCATATGGGACGCCGCCGGGGGATCGAACCGAGATCCGTTCCTTGGCTAGCGCTTGTAAGGCAGACACCTTACCTCTAGCGCCACCTTCCCGGCCCCATGTCTTGACTTTTAAGGTTGTTGTAGGGACCAAACCAGATCATGTAAAGGACAAAGATTTGTAAAATGTTGCTCAGATGAAATGATTAAGATGAAGGATTATAAATGGATGGAGTTGGACTGAAAAATAGTACAGGGAACAGACAGTAAATATTATAGTAAAGCTGGGACCGGAGAAATAGACTGGAGGTAAGGTGTTTGCTTTTCATGGAGAAGTTCGGTGGTTTGTTTTTTGTTTTTGTTTTTTTGTTTTGTTTTGTTTTTGGGTCACACCCAGCAGTGTTCAGGGGTTACTCCTGGCTGTCTGCTCAGAAATAGCTCCTGGCAGGCACGGGGGACCATATGGGACACCGGGATTTGAACCAACCACCTTTGGTCCTGGATCGACTGCTTGCAAGGCAAACGCCGCTGTGCTATCTCTCTGGGCCTGAGGTTGGTGGTTTGAATCCCGGCATCCCCTATGGTCCCCTGAGCCTGCCAGGAGCGATTTCTGAGCATAGAGCCAGGAGTAACTCCTGAGCGCTGCTGGGTGGGTCCCAAAAACAAACAAACAAACAAAATTTTACAGTAAAGCACTTTCCTTGCAATTCTCCAAATTGGTTTCTAATTCCTGGTATCACATATGGTCCCCTGAGCACTGACAGGGGTCAGACATGAGCACAAAGGCGGGGATAATTTCTGGCACTGCTGGTGTGTCTTTTCCTCAAATATTTTTTTAAAGAGCATTTTTTTGTTTGTTTTTTGGGCCACACCCGGTGATGCTCAGGGTTACTCCTGGCTATGCACTTAAAAATATTTATAGCCTCTAGAAGGACTCCTCCTGTTTTTTGCTTCTTCAATTTTTGTCCCCCACCCCATTTCTTCAAATAGAACCACACAACTTGTATCATCTTGTTCTGCCTCATAAATTGAGGGGGAAACAATGGAGGGTACCAAGACCAAACAGATGTTTGTTTTTATAGAGGAAAAGAAGGTTTGAAAAAATTTGTCTTTGAAAAGATTGTCTTTATCTCTATTACCTTTATCATGTTTCCTTCATATCCTAGATAGAATATAGATATTATAAACATCCAAAGTGATGCCATCAATCATGATCTTTGGAAAACTAGAAATGAAACCTCTGTAGTAGACTAAGCCTAATCCAGAGCATCTTGGAAAATTCTAAGAAGAGTAATAAAATAGGGTTTAAAACCCGGAAAGCATATCCCTAAGTAATGAGAGAATATTCTACCTCTGAAAAAAGAATTTCCAAGTCTGGGCTGGAGATAGCTCAGCAGACGGGTTCCTGCTTTGCCTGTGGAAAACGTGGTTTTTCTCCCCATCACTGAGTGTTTCTGGAACACCTACTTAAGATTAGCCCTTGAGCCCCATCAGGGGTGGCCCCACCAGAAAAATCTTTCTACAAGAAAGATGACATTCATGCCTAGGTCAAGGAGAGTGTTTTAGTGTCTAGAACTGGCTTTCGCCCTGCAGAAAACAAGCATTTCATATGAGGTTCCAGTCACTGGGGCATCCAATTCATTCCTTTTATTTTTTTGATCCTGAGGTCATTGAACAACCTTTGAGTGATATCTGGCTCCATATTTAGATTTGTCTATACTAAGGAGAAGTGCTACTTGGCAAACCAGAGATGCTTTGCCTTGGCAATTATCCCTCTCTGTGGAAATAAGTTTTATTCATGTCCCTGAAAGCTTGGTTAATTAGGAAACCACCTGGGAGTCCAAGGCATTCTTTGCCTGACCGTCTGACCTTGCAAGACTGGAATACTTGGCCCCACATCATGGTGGCCACATTGAAGTATCGCCAGAGGGGCCAGTCTGCAGAGCCCAGCTGGTCTCTCTCCGATAACATGCGATTTGATTGGACACATTGCAGATTCAAGTGGCAGTAAATATACTGTTGGCTCAGACTACTGGTAGCTTGTAGGAAATTAGGAAAATCCAGATGCTTGCTAACAGGAGGGGGAGATAAGCCCTGCATCCAAGCTGTGCTATTTGGAACCATCCCGGGGATTTTTGAAAGTCATCAGGGTTCTTTTCTGGTGGTCAGGCAACAGCATGATACGCAGGTGTCAGGTGTGGTTCTCTGTCCATTTCTGTGCCACGTGGACAGAGCCAGTCTTGCATAGAAAAAGGCATTTTCCAAGTGCGGGTGTGAAGTCCAGATAAGAGCTGGTAGGAAACTTGCCCAAATGAGGGTGGTGGGGAGGGCTGTGAGGGCAGAGAAGTTCAAACCACTATGGCAATGAGAATTGGAAATGATCACTCTGGACAAGAATAGGACTCTAAAAGGAGGGAAAGGAGTATGAAAGATCCCCCCTTAGTAATAATATTGTGAACTACAGTGCCTAAAAGAAAAAAGAAAAAGAGAGAGGGGGAGGAAGGGAGGGAGGAAGAAAGAAAAGAGAGGGAGGGAGAGAAACTGGAGACATAGGTGATGAGGACACTTGCATTGGTGAGGGGTGTTGAACACTTTATGACTAAAACTCAATCATGAACTTTGGAACTGTAACTCATGGGTGATTCAATAAAACATAATTATTTTAAGAAAAAAAGAGATAGTTAGCAGAGGTCTTCGTGTACATCTTTTTGTGAAGCCCACTTGCACATGATCTGACTCTCCATTTGTCATGGAAAACAATGGCAAGTGAGAGTTGGGTCATACCTTGCAGTACTTTTGAGCACTTCTAGACTTTTCTCTCAGGACTGACCCCTGGTGGCACTCAGGGTAACCATAAGTGGTGCCAGGAATGGATTAAAACCAGATTTATGGCCCACAGGGTCAAATGCAGGACTAGTGGTTTTTGTTTTGTTTTGTTTTGTTTTGGGTCACACCTGGCAGCGCTCAGGAGTTACTCCTGGCTCTATGCTCAGAAATCTCTCCTGGGAGGCTCAGGGGACCATATGGGATGCTGAGATTCAAACAACCAACCTTCTGCATGAAAGGCAAACTCCTTACCTCCATGCTATCTCTCCGGCAAGTGGTTTTTAATTTTAACCTTTTATACTATGTCTCTGGTCCTTAGGAAATATTTTTTGGGGCCCACACCTGGCTATGCTCAGGGCATTCTTCTGAGTTTCTGCCCAGGAATCACTCCTGGTAGACTATATGTGATGCTGGGGATTGAACCCAGGTCAGCTGCGCACAAGGCAGGTGCCCTTCTTGCTGTCCTATCTCTCCAGTCCAATGCATTAAAAAAATTCTAATAAATATCCTAATACTCTCACTTTCTCCTCCATATGCACACACATTTTCTCCCATTACTGTTGAGTTGTTCTAGGGTACCTCAATTGTACATTTTTGTATACTTTTGTATGAGATCTGTGAGTACCCCAGAAGCTGTGTGAATATCAGCCCAGAAGGTTTATATTTGCCCAACACAAGTGTGAGTACCACAGTGATCCCTAGGAGCACTACCACCATAACTTGTATGTCTAACATATAGTGTACCCCCCAAAAAAAAAGTATACAAAACTTTGTGTGCTGCTTGAGTGGAGCTTGAGTCCCAATGGTAGTGTTCTATCATCACACTCAGCACAGGGAGGTCTCTGGGGATCCAGTTGTCAGCCTCAAGTGTACATGACAGCTGCTCTCTCTCTGGGCACCAACCCCAAGCTTCCTCCACCACAATTCTCATTGTTGATTGTGGCACACTCTCTGTTCTGGTGATGGGAAGACACTCAAATGGAAAGGGATTGTGGGAAGTGGTGCGGTGTTCACAGGAGCCTGCCAGAAACCACCATTCCTCCATGTTTATCTTTCATGCTGACAATCACTTCCGGGTAAAAGGTTTGCCGGAAGGTACAGCCAATGGGAGCACAATATTTATTAGGCAGCTCAAGATTTTAGCAGAGAGGAACAAACTGGACTTTGACTTGGCACTTTCCAACCAACAGGGTGTTGTGCGTACTGCAGTGTTAATAGAGCTGTTGTGCATCACAGCAGATGGGTCGCCTGGGAAGAATTTGAACCTTAGGCCCTCCAGGAGTTCATGGCTATAGTGAGAAAGTGGAGTTACCCTCTTGCTAGAAAGATAAGATGAAAGAATGATTGATTGCCAGGGAATCAAGCCATATGTCTGAAAAGAGCCAAGAGTTGCCTGGGGAAAAAAAAGTGATATGCTCACTCTGGGGAAAAAAAAAATAGAAATATCCTTTGGTAGTGATTAGAGGCCATGAGTAGCAAATTGACAATCGTGTGTTTTCTGGATTTAATTGAGGATTTGTATAGTGGCTTTATGCCACTTGTTTTTATTTTTTTTCTTGTGATATGGCTTCTGGCCATGATTAAACTATGAGATTCAGGTAAATGCTCAAGAAAAAGGAAAAGAAAAGATAAAAAGGTCAGGGATGCTGACTCAGAAGTAAAGCACATACAAGCATGTGGAATACTTGGATTCAATTTCTGGCAACACATACATGTCCCCGAAGTATAGAATCATGCAGAGCCTTAGAGAGCTATTGGCTTGCAAGCATGAAGCCAATGCTTCAATCCCTGGTGTACCACATGTGCCAAGTAAGACCTTGGCAGCTCAGTTGTCTGATCCTGGCACCTTCAAAGTCCTTGGTTTCCAATGCTACAAGTTCTTCACAGCCAGGTATGTAAACACCACGAAAAGGGGAAAGACATCCAGCAAACAGCACAATGAGCAAAAAGAGATCTGTGAGTATCCTAGAAACTGTGTGAGCACCCAGGAGGTTAATCCTTGCCCAACACATGTGTGCGCATCACAGTGAGCCCAGGGAGCACCACCTCCATACATTGTGTGTCTAACTTAAAATGTCTCCCCCAGCATTGCAACTAAAAGAGTGTCAGCCTTCTGAGTAGGTGTTTGAGTATGTGAGCACTGACAAGAGACATCTACCCAGAATCACAGCTAAGCAGGTAGGGTGCTTACCTTGTGTGTGGTCAGGTTGGATAACCAGCATTGCATATGGTACCTTGAGTACCACCAGGAATAATTCCCAAGTGAAGAGCTAGGAGTGAACCCTAAACATTATTAGGTGTGGTTCAAAAACCAAACCAACAATAAAATAAAATAAAATAAAAACCTGCAAGCACTGTGGCAGTTTCTAGGCTTGTTGCAATAGCAGCATCAACAACAAAGGGAAAGGGAGAGGGGTTGAAAAAATATGGAAAGGTTGGGGCTGGAGTGGTGGCACAGAGCTATAAGGCGCCTTTCTTGCCGGCGCTAGCCTAGGACAGAACGCAGTGCGATCCCACAGTGTCCGGTATGGTCCCCCAAGCCAGGGGCGGTTTCTGAGCACATAGCCAGGAGTAACCCCTTAGCGTCACTGGGTGTGGACCCCTCAAAACAAAAAATCAAAATAAAAAGGTTAAATAATTACTGAAATTATTTTTATTGGGGGGGTGCCACATCCAGTGGTGTTCAGGGTTTACTTCTGAATCTGTATTCAAAGATCACTCCTGGTAGGGCTTCAAGGATCATCTATGGCAGTAGGGATTGAACCCAGGTCTGCTGCATGCAAGGCAAACAATCTTACTGTGTCCTATTTCTCTGTCTCCACAAAATTCTATTTGATGGACCATAACTGAATTTGTATTTTATCACTTATTTGAGGGACTGGAGCAAGAGCACAGCGGGTAGGGCATTTACCTTGCACACAGTTGACCTGGGTTCAATCCTTGGCATCCCATAGGGTCCCACTAGAGACTCTCAGGAGTAATTTTTGAGTGCAGAGCCAGGAAATGACTCCTGAGCACCATCAGGTGTTGCCCCCCCCCCCCCCAAAAAAAAAGAAAACCAAAACCAAAAACAACAACAACAAAAAAGAAATATGTACTTTGATGTGGTAAATACAAGTAAAAGAAAATTAAACAGTGAATTTTTCAAGAAAGCAAGCAGAACTTATGACCAGAAAGGAATAAGAAAATGTCTGTTTATGTACTGAACAATCACCTTTTGGGCAGTCAGACAATGAATAGTGTCTTATATCATCTAGTTGTCCCTTTAACTGGAGTCAGATGACCAGCAAGTGTGGCCTCTGCATCTGAAGGACCGTTCAGACTTAATACTTTTTTAAAATAATTTTTATTGTGATCAAAGAGAATTACAAATCTTTCACAGTAATATTTAAGGTACATAGTGACAAAGAACTAGGGCCATTCCCACCACCAATGTCATCTTCCCGCCACCCCTGTTCCCAGTATGCATCCCCCCCTTGGCCCCTTGGACTGCTAGTATAACAGGTCCCCTTTGTGTCTAGCTTGTTGTAGATTGGGTGTCGATTCTATTGTTGTTGACTTTGGGTTTGGTGTTTAAGTTTGATCATTTTTTATTTTCACTTAATGTTTATACCATTGATTGCCTGGTACCATCCACTTTTTTCCCCCCTCAAGTTATGAGGGAGAACAAGATGATTCAAGATCTGTGGGAACCAGAGCTTAATTCTAAAGATAAAACTGGCTTGTTACTAAGAAGCAAAAACACAGGAGATAAAATACAGAGTTTGGCTACTTTTGAAACAAGAAGGACACAGATATAGATGAAAACACCAAGGGGGGGTGGGGAGTGGCTGAGGTGGAATGAATTGGGTCACAGAAAAGTGGCCTTGAAGTGGGTTTGAAATGAATCATGGAGACTGACTTGGCAGAGGGGCAGGAAGGGTGGAGTAAACTGGAATTTGCTCAATTCTTCATGAAAAGATACAGCCTTACTATTATAGGCCTATTCACTTCTCAAGAGGGCACTTTTAATTTTGCTGTGCTTGAAAAAGTGGGTAAACTTTTGGTAAAGAATGCCAGAGAATTGGAATAAACTTGAAAGCAGAGGCAGCTTTGTTTCTGTTTTCTAGACCAACTATAAATAAATAAACAAGGAAGGATGAGTGGGCCAGCTTATTTCTTTAAGCATTTTGATGATGGATGAAGAAGTGAATCTGAAAGCTTAGAAGACATACCTGAATTGGCTTGTAGCTTTGCTGCTTTCTTACTTTATGATTCTGGGCAGATTGTTTAAGTTCATATATACTTTTTCAAGAAACAAAATGACAATAAAGCTTACCATGAGATTTGGGCGGGATGTGTGTGCATTGAGATGGGTCATTCTAATGGTATATTTTTGACTAGGTACTATCCTAGGTATGAAAGAGAAAGCAGATGAATGAAGCCAGCAAACCCTGATCCCATATACAACCAGCCAGGGGGTTGGTTCCAGTAGAATTAACTGTCCATCCAACAAAAGCTTGAGTCCAGGGCTGGAAAGACAGTTTAGCAGATAAGGCCTTTCCTTTGTTCATAAATCATCCAGGTTTATTTGTTTCATTTTTAGTTTTTGGATTACATCCGCTGGTGCTCAGGGATTACTCCTGGCTCTGCACTCAGAAATCACTCCTGGCAGGCTCAGGGAACCATATGAAATGCCTGGGATTGAACTCAGGTCTGTCCCGGGCGGGTCACATGCAAGGCAAATGCTCTACCATTGTGCTAACTCTCAATCCTAACCCATTTAGGTTTAATAGCTGGTAACTAGAATCTGCTGCAGACGGGTTAGCGTTGCTAAGCAGAACGTCTGTGGAGTCCGGGAAACCTTTCACGGGGAGAGAAGCGTGAGTGCGAGTGGACAAATATGAAATATGAAATAAATGAGACCACACAGAATGCTTTGTATGGGGACCCTCGCCCAAGGGACGAGAGATAAATTTATTTTTCAGCCGATGACATTTTATAAGGACAGATTCTGGAATGCAGGGTGTTCTCAAAGAGCAGGAGAGCAAATAAGCCTTAATTAACATATTAAAAGACTGTTCTTCAGGTGAGAAAGAACTCTGCTGGAGGGCAGCGAAACCAGAGCCAGAGATGTTTTTGGTTTAGCCAAAAGCAGGTTTTTCAAGAAACCAGGAGAGAGAGAGATATTTTTGATGTCTTTGTGGTAGCCGCAAAATAGATTTTAGGGGGGACAGAAATAATTGTTTACCATCATAGAGCTAGACTCAGAAAAACAAGCTGTTGGTGCCAGGTTATGCAGGAGACTTTTGGCGGGCTTTTGGCACTGACATTTTTTTGTCTGTAGGAGAGCTGAGACTGGATTTCTATAGTGGCCAAATAGAGAGAAAAATGTAATGTTACAGCCATGTTGGAATTACCGCCAATGTTTTCTAGACACAAAGGGTCAAATGATTGACTTCGCTAAGCGGGCCTTTTGGCAAATAATTCTTTTAGAGGAAAGCACTGCACCAGGGAAGGAACAAACCATGTCTGGTGCGTGCTTTCCTTAAATGGGATGTAACAAGAATTCTTTGATTACCACCAGGAGGGATCCCTGAGCACAGGGTTAGGATTTAGTCCTGAACAACAGTGTGTGTGGCCCCAAAAGTCTAAGGGTAGGCACATACGTGCTGCCTGGGTACATGTAGCCTGCATTTCCCCTCTTGAAATGCGGACTGTCATGCTTTCATGCTGGGTTGTGTACCAGGGCTCTCTCTACATTTGGGGAAGCACATGCTCTCTCTTGAGGTATTTATTATTGTCTCTCTTATCCTCTCCCTTCTTTAAAATAATAAAATCCTTGGGGGGCCCGGAGAGATAGCACAGCGTCGTTTGCCTTGCAAACAGCTGATCCAGGACCAAAGGTGGTTGGTTCGAATCCCGGTGTCCCATATGGTCCCCGTGCCTGCCAGGAGCTATTTCTGAGCAAACAGCCAGGAGTAACCCCTGAGCACCGCTGGGTGTGGCCCAAAAACAAACAAACAAAAAAAAATCCTTGGGCTGGAGCAATAGCACTTTGGTAGGTGTGTGCCTATGCAGCCAATCCAGGATGAACCTTGGTTCAATCCTCCTCAGCATCCCCTATGATCCCCTGAGCCAGGAGCAATTTCTGATTGCATAGCCAGGAGTAACCCCTGAGCATCACAGAGTGCGGCCCCCAAAAGAAAAAAAAAATTCAAGGGGAAATAAAACCCAAACATGAAGGCCTGAATCAAGGATCAGATAGAGAAGAAAGAAGGGCTTTATAGGGGATTGGGAGGAATGTTTTAATGAGCATTGTAACATAGGGGGAAGATCTGGTTGTGATCTGAGTATTCTTTTTTTTTTTTTGTGGTTTTTGGGTCACACCGGGCAGTGCTCAGGGGTTACTCCTGGCTCCATGCTCAGAAATTGCTCCTGGCAGGCATGGGGGACCATATGGGACACCGGGATTTGAACCAATGACCTTCTGCATGAAAGGCAAACGCCTTACCTCCATGCTATCTCTCCGGCCCGTGATCTGAGTATTCTGGTCAACCTAGACTTGAGGAACCACAGAGGGAGGAGCTGTACTAAGGTTCCAGGGCACGAGCCAGTTCAATGCAATTGAGGAACAGAAATAAGGGCAATCTAACTGGAGGCTATTGGACAAGGAGTCAATGAAGAGTTTGTAAGACCCTGACCACGAGGAGAGAGAGCATGTGTTGTTTTGAAGGTAGTGAAGATCCCTCAGAGACCTTGAAACTTTACGTGACATGATTCCCCAATGGAGTCAGAGTGCTCTCCACTGGTACCATTCCTGGAAAAGCAGCCAGTGTCTTTCAGCTGCTCTTAGCACTTCATTCATTTCACCTGCTCCCAGCCCTATGCAGCCCTATGATTTCCTTGTGAAAGGAAATCATTCCAAACCTGATCCGGGGCTCAATTGTGTAACCCTGATGTGATTTCCTGCTCCTTTGAGAAGGAGCTAGTTCTTCTCATAAAGCGATGGAGTATTTTTCAGATGGACTTGGATGCATTTTTGAGTCCTGCTGTGAAGTGAGATGGACTCCATTCTACTGCCTTAGCAACTAGATGTGTCAGTTGTCTTTATCTAGACATTCAAGGATCAAATAATATTTAAAACATGAAAAATTAATGTTTTAATTAATGTCAAATATATTCTTTTAAAATTACACTAAAATCCTCTTTTAAAACTATATTAAAGCTGTATTCACTGCATTCTTTCAGTGTGTGTGTATCTATCCATCTATCTATCTATCTATCTATCTATCTATCTATCTATCTATCTATCTATCTATCTATCTATCTATCTATCTACCTACCTATCTATCTGCCAGAAAGCTTGAAATGACAATTATATATATATATTTTTTATTTATTATTTATTTATTTATTTATTTATTTATTTATTTATTTATTTATTTATTTTTGGGTTTTTGGTTTTTGGTTTTTGGGCCACACCTGGCGGTGCTCAGGGGTTACTCCTGGCTGTCTGCTCAGAAATAGCTCCTGGCAGGCACGGGGGACCATATGGGACGCCGGGATTCGAACCGACTACCTTTGGTCCTGGATCAGCTGATTGCAAGGCAAGCACCGGTGTGCTATCTCTCCGGGCCCAATAATATATATTTTTATACTCAATTCATCTGAGAAAAATCTTTGGCAGTATCACTAGTATCACTCTGCAGACAATTAAACTGAGGCTTAGCTATACTGACTACCTAGATCAAGGCCATGTTTCCACCCAAAGTCTGTGTATTGAAACATACCACTGTACTAATTCCAGAAAGAGCCAATTTAATCCAGGCCTAAAAAAAACAATCAGAAGCTAAGGAAAGACAGAAGTTCTGTCTCTTTGGCTGCCATCTCATTACTGATAACCATACTTAATGATGGTTCTTAAAGACATATTCTGTTGGTTCATAGCAATAGCACAGTGGGTAAGGCATTTGTCTTGCATACTGCCCTACCTGGGTTTGATCCTGGCATCCCATATGTTCCCTTGAGCATACCAGGTATAATTTCTGAGTCCATAGCCTGGAGTAACCCCTGAGGGCTTCTGGGTGTGGACCAAAACTAAGACAAACCAAATTAAAAGACCTATTTTGTGAGTCATTGTGACCCTCTTTTCTCCCCACAAGTATTTGTGAGTATTTGTAAGTATTGGTTTGCTTTGAATATTTTATTTTGTCTTTTTACTAATTGAATTCAGTAACAGTGGGCTGTACTGTACCTCTTCTCTGGCTACCCATATTTTATGAATTAATTTTCTTTGTCTAGACTTCAATCTTTCAAAGTCCAGAGCTTCAACTTATTAACATATGAGACACGCCGCCATCACCCTCAGCCAGGTCGTATCTACCAAAAGAAAAAAATTTAACCATTAGCCTTGCATGCGCGCGCGCGCGCGCGCGCGCGCGCGTGTGTGTGTGTGTGTGTGTGTGTGTGTGTGTTGGTGATGGTACTTGGGAAGTGGAGGGACCTGAAACTAAGTAATGCTAAAACCTTCAAGGTTACTTTGTCCTGGAGCATGAGGAAGGAAGACCCTTTCTCTAATCAACTGCATTCTTCCCTGAGAGTGGGGATGACCTGGGGTGCTGGCACTAGCTCCCACACATACATGCTAGAATCAGCTCTTCTGTTGACACCAAGTTGGTAGGGTGCAATTGTCTGCAGTGTGTCTAGTAGTGTCACAGAAATAGGCAAATGTGCCACCCCTACCCCTGCCCAATCATTTTCAACCCGTTGCTGGGTTTTTACTATACTATCCCCCTCTCCTATTCTCTAGGGTTCCCCATTTCTCTTGTCTAGTCATAAAACAAGGCTCAGTCTCTTGAACAGGCTTTCGTTTGGCATTCAGTTATGTGCCCTTTCACCCCACAAGACCAGCTCCTACCTTGCAAAGAGCTAGCTGGGTGGTCCAATGGACCTCACGTTCTTGGAAGCAAATTGGACTCCGAGTCCTCCCTAACCCCAGGGCTTTGTTCTTCCAATTACTTGCTCTGCAGCTAGTCAGTTATGAATATGTCTGGGATTCATCCTGGTAAAGAGAATATAGGTAAGCTTACAGCCTATGTATATTTGAATGTTGATGTCCTAGGAGGAGATGCTGAGGGTTCCCATGAAAAGCTTTGCTTAGAATAGGTGCATTGTAAACGTTTGATGAGTGATAGCCCTAATTGACTTTACAGTGCTGTTAATTGGAGATTCATAGGCTCACAGTCTCCTGTTTCTGAAGTTCACAATTACAGGAGCCTTTCCTTTTTGCTTTGGGTATGAAAAACTCAGCAGCCAGCCCGTTTTATCCAATTTTTCCCACCAGGTGGCACTCTCCCTCTGCCTGTGGCTCAAGGGGTGGGATTTACCCGGGATTTCAAGCCCCCTCAGCCTCGCAGGGGTTGCCCCAGTTGCATCTAACCCTCGGATGAAGGGCAGAACACAGCTTCCTTCAAACATTTAGATTTGGTTTGAATGGGTTTTTCACTGACTTGCAGAAAGAGTATTTTGTGTCTCTGTGCAAAACGTTCCTTTTTTGTTGCCTGGGAGGATATGAGCCATTTTGAAAAGTCCTATACCTATCTTTAGGACATTTTTTTTTAAATCTGTCTTGGTTTCTTTTTAATTTATTGTCAACAGTCTGGCCTGTATTAGATATGATTCTGCTACTTAGGCTGAATAACTTGAGATTGCTCATTTGAAATTGTAACTCTAAGTTTCCTAAATCATAAATTGGGAGCATCTATTGATCATTCTTGACTTAACTCTCTCTCTTCCTCCTCCCTCCTCTTTCCCCTCTCCTTTATTCTTTTTACATGTTACATTGATCTAAGACTATATTTTAAAAATAGTTGTTCTCCCCCCCCTTTTTAAAATGTCTTTATTTAAGCACCATGGTTACAAACATGTTTGTAGTTGAGGTTCAGGCATTAAAAAACACACACCCCTTCCTTGGTTTTATTCCAAAAGGCTGGATTTCAATCCAAGCATCAGTCTGTTTTCAAGCTCCCCAGGCTAATTAATTCTCTATGCAGTGAGAGCTAAGAAACGCTGGAGTCCTCTTCTGAAACTTTTCTAAACCCCAGTTGGTCCACCACGTTCATCTCCTGAAAGTCTCTAGACCCCAACAGCTCATCAGATACAAAAAGGGCTCCCTTATGCTAAGTCTCTTAGCGATTGTAATCTTCCAAATGCTCATATGACCAGCATGTGCAACTCTCTTCTCGTCTTCAACACCTCTCTGAAGATGCCCAAGAGTCTTAGTTTTTAATCTGCAGATGGGAAGAACCATAGTTGGGCTCCTTATTCCTTGGCTGAAACAAGTTAGGAAAGAAAAATTCACCAAGAAATCACACCTTAGGACAAGGGACATGGTCTTTTTGCTGAAATAAAGCTTTATACATCCAGTGTGATTTGCTGTCTCTTTTAGTCCGATTTATCATAATATTTTAGGAGATCAATTCTTGGCCAAGATTTCTTTGGGTTTGTTCTTTCTCTGGATAGACCCAAAGGTCCTGTGGGGAGTATGAAAAGATGAGAGGAAAATATGGTCTGAGACCAGTTGTAAATTCAACAGAACAAAACGTTAACTAGTGAATTTATTGTATTTCCTCATTTTATTTTATTTTATTTTTTGGACAGGCTTTTTAGAAATATTTTAATTGGGTTCCTTGGATATCTTTGTCTTTTTCAAAAGAATCTGAAAGGCTTGTGACTTGTCATTGACATTACTAAACATACAATTTTGTTGTTGAAAAGCTTGGGGTTTTAGTGACCGCTGACATTTTAAGAAATGTGTGCCCCTCCTGTGTTCATTGCAGTACTATTCACAATAGCCAGAATCTGGAAACAACTGAAGTGCCTGAGAACAGATGAGTGGATAAAGAAATTGGTATATCTACACAATAGAGTACTACACAGATGTTAGGAAAAATGAAATCATGAAATTTGCCTATACATCAATGGATATGGAGAATACTATGCTGAGCAAAATGAGTCAGGGGGATAGAAATAGAATGATTGCACTCATTTTTGGATACTAAAAAAGATAGTATGATAATAATATACAAAAACAATAGAGACAAGGGTCAGGAGGACCAGCCCATGCTAGGAAGTTTGGCACAAGTAGTGGGAGAGTGCAGCTAAGGTCAAGAAGGAAATGCTATCACAATGATAATTGGAAATCACTCTGGACAAAACCTGGGTGCTGAAAGAAGAAATGCATGATATCCCTTCAGTAACAATATTGCAAACCACAGTGTCTAAAAGAAAAAAGGGATTGCTCTGTTGGGCAGCACATATACAAAAATTGGAGTGATATAGAGAAGATTAGCATGGCCCCAGCACAAGGATGACACACAAATTTGTGATGTGTTTCATATTTTTTCAGAACAAAGCCAGGATATATAGTAATCCAAGTAGCAAATAAATAAATTAATTAATTAAGAGAGTGATAGACTCCTTAAAACAGTAAGGAAGAAGAAAAACCTTAAGTATAAAGGAAAGAACATAAGAATTAAATCAGATCTCTCATTTGAAATAATCCAAGCAAGAAAAAAGTGGAATGACATATTCAAATTACTGAATGAAAGAAAATTTCAAACTATTGTCCACTAACCAGCAAACATCTCATTCATATGAGAGGGAGGTATAAAAACATTCTTAGAAAAAAAGAGCTTGCAACATTCTTCCTAATCAAACCAAATCTAAATGAACTACTAAAAATCAATTATATAAACCAAAATTTTCAATTGCAACACAATATAATGGCACTAGAGTCTCCTTTGTCAATAGTTTCCTTAAATGTCAATGGACTAAACTTTCCCATCAAAAGGCACAACGTAGCAGATTGGATGAGGAAACAAAATCCACCATTTGCTATTATGTAGCAGTCAGGAGAGATGAAGTCATGAAATTTTCCTATAGATGGATGTACATGGAATCTATTATGCTGAGTGAAATAAGTCAGAGGGAGAGAGAGACACACACAGGATAGTCTCACTTATCTATGAGTTTTAAGAAAAATAAAAGACATTATTGTAATAAGGCCCAGAGACAATAGATTTAAGAGTCAGAAGGCCTGGAAGGACCAGCTCACCACAAAGAGTGGTGAATGCTATTAGGGAAATAACTACACTAACAATTAGCATGACAATGTTAAAGAAAGAGATAAGTAGAATGCCTGTCTTGAATACAGGCAGGAGTGGGGGAAGAGAAAAAGACATTGGTGGTGGGAATGTTGTGCTGGTGAAGGGGGTATTCTGTTTACGACTGAAATCCAATTACAATCATGCTTGTAATCATGGTGCTTAAAGATTTTATATATTAAAAATATCTCAAGATAGACAGAGGCTCAGAGTAAAAGGATAGAAAACAATTATACAAGCTACTGTAAAACAAAACAAATAAAAGCTGGGCAGCCTTGCTTATATCAGACCAAGTTGCATTCAACTTCAAGAAAGTACTTAGAGTCAAGGTGGACACTACCCTTTGATCAGGGGATCAATAGACAAAGAAATACTAACTCTGATCAAAATATATGCACCAAATGTAGAATCAGCAATGTAAGACCTTTGCTGACAAACCTAGAGAAACATATGGATGGAAAAGTGATAGCAGTGGGAGAGTTCAACATGCCAGTTTTGTCACTAAACAGATCCACTAGGCAGAACATTAGCAAGGAAATAAGAAGCCTAAATGAGAAACTAGAAGAGCTGGGACTAATGGATCTATACAGGGACTTTCATCCTCAAAAAGTTGCACACGTGGTGGCGATCAGGGATTACTCCTGGCTCTGTACTAAGAAATCGCTTCTGGCAGGCTCTGGGAACCATTTGAGATGCAGGGGATCGTACTGGGGTTGGGTTGGGTTGGCTGTGTGGAACGTCCTATCACTGTGCTATCACTGTGCTATCACTCTGTTCCCCCACCCCCGTCCCTCTTTTTGGATGAATACACATTCTTTTCAAGAGCACACGAAACATTCTCTAGGCTAGATCACATTTTAGGATACAAGTCTAACTTACAAAACTTCACAGACATAAGAACTATACCTAGCACCCTATCAGACCACAATGCGACAGAGATCAAGATTGATTATAAAAAGATGTGGAGAAAATCTAATACCTGGAGACTAAACAACATAATGCTCAACAACAGCTGGGTCAAGTAGGAAAACAAGGAAGAAATAAAGAGATTCCTCGAGACTAATGATGAACAAACACAAATTACGTAAATTGATAGGTCACAGCAAAAGCAGTAATTGGGGGAAAACTCATAGAGATACAGGCCTACATAGTGAAAGAATAAAAAGGCAAAATCAACAACCTAAAGTCACACCTTAAATATCAGGAAAACCAACAACAAAGGAACCCAAACACAATCAGGAAAAAAAAAGAAATAATAAAAACCAGAGCAGATTTCAACAATATAAAAACAAGGAATACAATACAAAGAAATGATGAAACCAGGATCTGGCTTTTTGAAAGAATAAACAAGATAGACAACTATTGGTAGGACTCACAAGGGAAAGAAAGGGAAACCGTTTAGATAAATTGTATCAGAAACAAAAGGGGAGAGATTACAAAAGGACCCCCAGAAATCCAAAACAGTATTTATTGTAGCAGTTGGGCCCCAGAGCAATAAGCCTCCTCCTGGCTAGCTTTCTCTCTAGTGATGCATTAAAAGGGAGCATTGTCTTTTATAATCTTCCAAAACTGAATGAGGAGGAAGTAGAAAGCCTAAATAAGCCAATCACAAGTAAGAAAATTGAAACACTAATTAAAAATCTCCCTAGGAATAAAAGCCCAGTGGTAGATAGGTTTATGGGTGAGTTTTATCAAACATTTAGAGAAGATTGCTACTATTGCTCCTTAGACTCTTCCAAAATATCAAAGAGATGGGAATCTTCCCTAATACCTTCTATGAAGCTAACATTATGCTTATATCCAAAGCTGACTGAAATCTTACCAAGAAAGAAAATTACAGATCAATCTTACTAATGAACATTAATGCAAAAAATCCTTAACAAAGCCATAGCAAGCCAAATCCAACAGCACATCAAAAAGATTATACATCAAAATGACCAGTTGTGTTTCATCCCAGGGATGCAAGATGGTTCAATATATGCAAATCAATCAACATCATATACCACATCAGTCAAAGGAAAGATAAAATTTACATGATTTTAACAATTATGCAGAGAAAGCATTTGACAAGATTCAACTCCCACTCATAATTAAAACCCTCAACAAAATATATGTGGAAGGAACCTTCCTCAAGATAGTAATAGCTATCTTGTAAAACAAAACAAAACAAAACAAAACAAAAAAACCCCACACCCAACATTTTTCTTAATGGTGAAAAACTGAAAGCACTTCCACCAAGGTCAGACAGTAGGCAAAGATGTCCATCATCGCCACTCTTATTAAACATACCATAAGAAGTCTTAGCAATCACAATCAGGCAAGAGAAGGAAATCAAAGGAATCCAAATTGTAAAAGAGGAAGTCAAACTATCTCTATTTGCAGATGACATGATGATATACTTTGAAGACCCTAAAAATTCTACAAAAAAGCTCCTAGACACAATAAACCAATACAGCAAAGTGGCTGGCTACAAAGTCAATACACAAAAGACAGTTGCATTCCTTTATACAAATAAGACACAGAAGAGAAAGAGATCAGAATCTATCCCATTTAAAATAGTGTCTAAAACTATCAAGTACCCTGTATATTCAAGTATCAGCCTACCTGAGTCTAAGCCAATCCCCTAATTTTACCTAAAAACTGGAAAAACTTAGTGACTTGAGTATAAACTAAGGTGGAAAATGCAATACTTATCGCTAAAGAAAAACTGTAAACTAGCAACAATAATTTTAAAATTCAAATAAAGTGTAGAAAACCCTAGCTTAACAGGTAATCAAGCTTAATCATAAAGGTTAAAAATCCTTCAAAACTGGATTCCTCCTCCTCCTCCTCATCTATATGTCCAAAAGGAGCTTCAGCTGTATCTACTGTGAGGGTATCAGCATAGACATTGTCATCAACACTGAGTTTGCAGATATCATCATCACTGCTGTCAGTCTCATACAAAGCACAGAATATTGTGGGTTCAATAGTTTAGCGGCATCCAGTTCAGTTCAGCTGCCTACCTCTTTAGCTCAGAACGACTTTGGACTGAGCTGAAGCACCACCCCCTCCAGCAGACTGGAGGCAGAAGAGGACTGGAGACTGACTATATGCATTAGATCTGGTTTTTGTGCATGCATCAAATCAAATAACCTGTATGACCCAAGTAGAAGCCAAGTTTGTTTTTTTTGGCACAAATTTGTACCGAAAAAACTCGGCTTATACTTGAGTATTGAGATACCTAGGAATCAACCTAGCAAAGGAGGTGAGAGATCTATCCTGTGAAAACTTTGAAACACAAGAAAAAATTAAAGAAGACCCAAGGAAATAGAAAAAACATTCCATGTTCACAGATTAGAAAAATGGATGTTATCAAAACAGCCATCTAACCTTTGTAATCTACTATATAGATTCAATGCAATGCCTATCCAAATTTAATGACTAAATGGAGACCTGAACTCAGATGTGTTGAGGATTTTTTCTATGGTTGACAAAGTAGGAAGTGATGGAATCAGGTTTTTAATTTGAATTTACCTGATTCCAGAAGATTTGTGTTTTCAATGATTAACTTTTTTTAAATATAATTTTTATTTTGATCATAGTGGCTTACATATTGTTGACAATAATATTTTAGGTACATATTTACGTAAAATCAGGGGGAATTTCCATCACCAATTTGTCCTCCCTACACCTCCGTTTTTTTTCAATGATTAACTTTTATCAGCCTGTGTCTCATTACTTTCTTCTTATTTTTTCCTTTACACAATAGAATATCATACTGATATTTTAAAAAATATGTGTGCAGGTGGATTGTGCTATATGTGACCCTTTATCAAGATATTCAGTATCAATTATAAACTATTTTAAAAGGGGGATTTGATTATAGGGAGGAGAGTTTTACCTTTCAGTTTATTAATAGACACTACATATTAATTCATTCAAAAAATTAAACAAGTATTTTTTGACATATCCAATAATGCTCAGGGATTACCCCATATGAGATGCTGGGGATCAAACCTATATAGGCCACACGCAAGATAAACACTCTCCCTGCTGTACTATCTCTCTGGCCCTCAAATAAATCAAATTTTTCTTTTTAATAATTTCTTTATTTAAACACCATAATTACAAACATGTTAGTAATTGGGTTTCAGCCAATTACACACACCCCTTCACCAGTGCAATTTTCCTGCCACCTGTGTCCCCAATCCTCTCCTCTTCTATCCCCTGCCTGTCTTTGGACAGATATTGCATTTTTCTCTGTCATTGTCATGGTAGTTATTAGTGTAATTATTTTTCTAACTGCACTTACCACTCTTTGTGGTAAGCTTCATATTATGGGCTGGTCCTTCTAGCCTCATGTCTATTGTCTCTGGATATTATTACTATAGTGTCTTTTATTTTTCTTAATAAATAAATAAATAAATAAATAAATAAGCCAAATTCTTACATGATTTCCTACTCATCCTAACTACTAATTATATACTCAAGGGAATAAGTATATATAACATTCCAGAGGCATTAAAACTCTATTGAATCCGTGTAACAAATATTGTAGCAATTTTATTAATAATAGTGAAACACTGAAAATCAAAATTTTCCCAAGAGGAGAAAAGAAATCATGGTATATTAACACAATGGAGTCCTAACACATTATGTCTTTTTACAAGTTGAGAAAAGAAAAAAAAAATAGTGGATGGGGCCCAGGGGCCAAGTGATCTCAGAAACATTGAGTGGAAAAAAATAAAAGAGATCAGGTCTAAATACAAAAGCCAAAGTCAATGGCATTAAAATCAAGAGACCCAAACTACAGCAAGCTATACACAAAATGAACCTGTTACACTAGTAGTCCAGGCAGCTAAAGGTGAAGGTTTGGGATCCATGCAGGGAACTCTGGTGGTCGAGGGAGGTCAACACTGGTGGTGGGAATAGCCCTAATTCACTGTCATTAAACACCTGAAATACAACCTTGAAAGACTTGTGATTCACAATGGCCTCACTAAAAAAAATTAAAAGGAATTCCTAACACAGCAACATAGATGAAACTTGATATTGAACAAAGAAGTCATACCCAGGAATAAAATTACTGTGTCACTGATGTGATGTTAGCATGAAAATTAACCAATACATAGCAAAAGAGTGGCTATCTCTTGGTGGAGAAATTGGGAGTGTGCACAGCAGAAACTTCTATTAGAAAGGGAGAACATGGGGCTGGAGAGATAGCACAGCGGTAAGGTGTTTGTCTTGCATGCAGAAGGACGGTGGTTCGAATCCCGGCATCCCATATGGCCCCCCGATCGTGCCAGGAGCGATTTCTGAGTGTAGAGCCAAGAGTAACCCCTGAGCGCTGCCAAGTGTGACCCAAAAACCAAAAATAAAAGGAGGGGAGACCATTCTGTGCCCTTATCAGGTTGGGCTGGTAATCATACATATAAATCATACATATAAATTTCTCATGTGCACTTAAACAGTTCATCCAACTGAAAACTTGAACTTTGAAAAATCTCCAAGAACTAAATTTACCACCCCCATTTTTCTTTTTTTTTTTTTCACTTTCTTTTTAGAAAGAGCAGAGAGAAGTGAGAGGAGAGGGAGAGGAAAGAGAGGAGAGAGGAGGAAAGAGGAGAGAGATGAGGAGTGAGAGAGGAAAGAAAGAGAAGAGGAGAAAGGAGAGAGAGGAGAGATGAGAGAGAGGAGAAGAGGAGACCCATTTATTTTTTTAAATATACCCAACAATGCTCAGGAAACTATTCAGTGTCAGGGATCAAACTATGTCTGCCAGAGGCAAAGCATATGATCCAGTTTTGGATAAGGAATAACTTCTACCAAGATAATATAAGAACTTAGAGATAAAAAAGAGGGGCCGGAGCAATAGCACAGTGGTACGGTGTTTGCCTTGTATGTGGCTGACCCAGGACAGACCTGGGTTTGATTCCTGGCGTCCCATATGGTCCCCAAGCCAGGAGCGATTTCTGAGCGCATAGCCAGGAGTAACCACTGAGCGTCGCTGGGTGAGCCCCACCCCCCCAAAAAATAAAAAAGAATTTAGAGGTAAAAAAAAAAAAAGACCTCCTGACTCCTTCACCCCAAAGAGTAATTTGTGGACCATAACAGAGCTATATATATATATTTTTTTAATAGAGTTTGTATTTGATAGATGGGCCTGCATCTCTGTCTCTACAGGAATAGGAAGTGCTGTGTAAAATTCCAGAATGTGGGGCTGGAGAGATAGCATGGAGGTAAGGTGTTTGCCTCTCAAACAGAAGGTCAGTGGTTTGAATCCCGGCGTTCCATATATCCCCTGAGCCTGCCAGGAGCAATTTCTGAGCATAGAGCCAGGAGTAACCCCTGAGCACTGCCGGGTGTGACCAAAAAGCAAAAGACAAAACAAAATAAAAAAAAATTTTCAGAATCTAATCCTCAGTTCTGCTGTGTGGAAATTTTCATCTAATTTGGGTTCAAATCCTGACTCATTAACATTATTGAGTGTGTTTCATCACTTGCAAAACAGAAATTGCTGGGCAGGGCACTTGCCTTGTACACAGCTAACCCTGGTTAGATCCGTGGCATCTAATATGATCCCCCAAGCAGCACCAGGAGGGATTCCAGAATGCAGAGCCAGGAATAACCCCTGAGCACTGTTGGGTGTAACCCCAACCCCCTCGCTCCCCAAAAGAAACAAATACCAGTATTTGCTTGAAGGAATTACTGGGAGGATTAGCTGAAATTATAGCTATAAATTTCTGTCTTTCGATGCTATCTCAATAAATAGTAGCTATTTTTACAGACCTTTAAATCTTATTGCTTATGTAGCAACAGAGATGAATGTATTGTGTTCCAGGAGCAATTCTCCTTTTGAGCTTTTCTCTGCAGAGCAGCAATTCCTTTTTTATCCTTTGTTTCCAAAGGGAGCTTCAAAAGCTCTTTCCAGGGCAAAGTGTCCTTCTAACCCCACCTCATCAAATCCATCCTGGACCCTGTCAAGGACAAGATGTCTTGAACTGATTATCTCCAAGCCTGTGGACACTGTGGAGAAACAGCAGAGGCTATAGTTGGCTTTGAAATGGAGGAAGGGAAACAAAAATAATTTTTAAAGCTTTTATCTTGTCTTCAAACAATGCATTTGTGAGGGTCTTTTTTTTTTTTACCTTTGTTCTTTCAATTCCCTTTGAGTTGGGTTTTGTTTATGTTTAGCTCCATTTTACAGATCCTTGAGTTCAAACAGAGCCAGATTAAAATTAGGTCTGATAAGCATTCTCGTGACTTGGGCTCTTTCAGAAGCAAACGCCTTAAATGTAGAGATGAGTGCAAGTAGTTTTTATGGGGAGCTGTATTTGCTAGCAATTTATTGCTTCTCAGCACCATAGTTGGCATTTCCCAGGCATTTACTATTTTTTGTTTGGTATTTATTTAGATCCTCTCAAGCAGTCTCAAAAGAGGCCGAAGTTATTCCCCGAATATTCATCCAACATGCAACTGGGAATCAAACTTAGGTTGAATGCATATTAGGCAAGTGACCCCTGGTCCGGGTATTTTTACCCTGAGAATGAGTATGATGATAAACTATTTTATTTATTTTAAATAAAACAAAAAAAATTTTTTTGATACTAAGCTTTTGTAGCAGAGATCCCTGGACTTCTTGCCCATTTCTGTGCTCCATGTGGTTCCATGGGAGTTCTGAGGACATTCTGATTCCTACCCCAGCCATCACCCTAAGTGTGCATGTTCTTGGACTGAACTGCCGTTGAGAGGTGAAAAGTTCTGTGTCTCTGAGTGATTTAAATGATCTCAGCCTGGAAACCAGGGCCCCAGACTAGCCCACATGCTCCAAAGGACTCCCGCCCGCCTCAATTCCTGGCCTCCATATTTCACCAGGAGAGGCTGATTGTTGTCTTCATAAGTGCTGACCCTGGACCAAGGTCACCCCTGCTCCCATGTCTGAAGCACCTCCGATCTACTCCAGCCAAACTCAAATAGTACCCTTTTCTGCTCGCTCATAGGCTGGAAGCCAATTCCCCAAAGATGACTGGATCCCTTCCAAACTTGTCTCTTTTGGGTCCTTCTTACCCTCAACTCTATATCTTTGTTAATCTTTATCATCCTATTCTGTTGACTGGCAAGTGTCAGCTTCCCTCCTCTTGGTGCATCCAGGATGAGGATTTCTCTCCCCACCCCCAGCTGATGTCCAGTAAAGAACAGGACCGAGGTTGATGACCAAAGACACTATTCCATTCTAACAATATTTATCTAGAAGACAAACTAGAAAATATGCAGGGTGATAGAGCCCAGGATACAAAGATGGGCAACTAGGGACATAAGGCACCAGGGGGAAGTTAACTATAAATACTGGGGACTGAGAATGTTTGGGAACAACACAACAGGTCATAAAAGTAACTTTATCTCTCTTAAGCAGAGTTTTTTGTGAGGCAGGATGGAAGGCCCAGATTAGTTAAGACTGAATGACCTCTGATTATTGAGACATGGAGCCCATCTTTGTGCTGTCTCTCCCTATCTCTGGAGCAGTTTACCTTGGAGATTTTTGCTTCAAGAAAAATTCCTGGAGAAATGGCTCTACAGGGCTCTCCCAGAAATAGTTGTACTATGAGGGTTCTATTTGCCAGGCTATTTGAGAACAGCATCACAGGGGAATGCAACAATCATAATTCATGATTCTTGGTATTGTATCACCATTGATTTTTTGTTGTTGTTGTTTATTTGTTGTTGACTTGCTTTGGGTTATGGTAAATGGTGCTTAGGATTTACATCTGACTCTGTGCTCAGGGATTACACTCTTGGCAAGTTGAAGGACTATATACGGTGCCATAGATCAAACCCAGGTAGGCTGTGCATAGGCAAATGCCCTCCCTCTTGTACTCTGGCTCCAGTTCTATATTGACATCCCTGTAGGTGAATCTCCTGATCAGACCCAGGAGACCACTAGAAGCCATTCCTGGAAGATGATCAGAGAGTGGACAAGTAAAAGTAAAGAAATTCCACATGACATCGTGAGCACATTGGGGTTTCTCTGAGACATATGGGGAATGGGTCTTGGGCATATTTAGAGGTACCTCAGCAAGAGACAGGGTCTGAGTATTTACCATACTTCTGTCACCAGTTGAGTATTGCTCTTGGCATTGGTAACTCTAGACTCTTCTGTCATCCTCTGCCTTAAGGACTGCCCAGATCATCCTTATGTAGCAGAAACGGCTTCATGGAGAGAAAAACAGGGCCTTCAAAATGCTGCTCCAGGGAGGGTCAAGAAGAATGAAGGGAGAGCACTGGTGTTTCTGCTGTGGACATGGTGGGGTACCATTCCATAGAAGCAAATTGGTAAACTGTGTGTCAATAAATAGCCCAGACTGATTGAAGGGCAAATTTTCTGGAAGAATCGGTTGCCTAGGATGAAATGGTTTCTTGACAGGTATAATTTAATGACATGGCAGATTTCGGACCATGGGTAATTGCGTTTTTCTTTGACCTTGAGAGTCTTACTAGCTCATTGCATGCTTTGAAGACACTGTTTACAACTTTTTCTAGAACTCTTTCTAAAAAAGTGAGGTCTTTCTGGCTTCTGTTAAGTGCTGGGAGGTCTCTGGGCTGGAGAGGTAGTACAATGGGTAGGTAGGATGCATTGCACAATACTGAGCTGACTTTGATTCTCAGCATCTTATCTGATTCCCTGAGAATAGCATGAGGGCATTCTTGAGGACAGAGCCAGAAGTAAGCCCTTAGCAATTCCGTTTGTGGCCCCCAAACAAACAAACAAACAAATAGGGAAAGAGCTGGAAGTCTCTGAGAGAGCTGGTGGTGGGGTTCTACTAGGAAAAAGGCTAATAAAAAGGCTGTTTATTGTTTCTGTTTTGCCCGTTACAAGAACATTTTAGTAGAAACCAAAGGCTCTTTCCTTTACCTTGTGATTTAAAATAGAAATCTTGGTGGTACAAAGACCTTTTAATTCTAATACCAGCTTCCAAAGTTCAGTGATGACAAGCTCTGATGTGCCTTGGAACATGGTAGACATCCACAAGTGAGATCCCATCAGTGGAAGCACTGGGGTAAAATATAGGCAGGAGAGCAGGACATTATAAAAGGTCAGGGACAGTGCTGGTCTATATGTTTCTATATTGAAAAATATTTCTTTGTAGCTTTCACATTTTGCAATGCTTTTTACCAATTTGTATGTTTTCCCAACTGGTGCCTTGTCTTTTCACATTTAAAATACTCAGTGAAGCAAGACAAAGCATGCTGAGCTTCTCCTAAAATGGAAAGAAGGCCAGAATTTAATGTTAAGAGAAAAAAAGTAACAGTCTTGGGGATGAGAGATAAGGACATAAAGATCATGCCACATCTGCTGAAATGTTCATAAAATCCAGATAATGGTATCACTTTGGATAAGAAACTCAAGGACAAAAAATTTTCAATTCTTACTTTTATACCATTATTGTTTGACTTTAAAATCATGGTCTGGGAGCTGGAGCAATAGCACAGTGGTAGGGCATTTGCCTTGCACATGGCTAACCCAGGGTGGACACGGATTCTATTTCTGGTATCCCATATGGTCCTCTGAGCCTGCCAAGAGTGATCTCTGAGTTCAGAGCTGAGAGTAACTCTGTTTTGTGACCCCAGAACCAAAAATAAATAAATAAATAAATAAAAATCACGGTATGGTTTTTCTGTTCTTATGAAATAAAAAAAAAATAAAAACAAAATTCCCAGGTACTTTTACTTTTGCTCTTTCTTTCTTTCTTTCTTTCTTTCTTTCTTTCTTTCTTTCTTTCTTTCTTTCTTTCTTTCTTTCTTTCTTTCTTTCTTTCTTTCTTTCTTTCTTTCTTTCTTTCTTCCTTCCTTCCTTCCTTCCTTCCTTCCTTCCTTCCTTCCTTCCTTCCTTCCTTCCTTCCTTCCTTCCTTCCTTCCTTCCTTCCTTCCTTCCTTCCTTCCTTCCTTCCTTCCTTCCTTCCTTCCTTCCTTCCTTCCTTCCTTCCTTCCTTCCTTCCTTCCTTTCTTTCTTTCTTTCTTTCTTTCTTTCTTTCTTTCTTTCCTTTCTTTTTTGTACTTTGTTTTGTTTTTATTTCAGGACCATATTTATTGTATGGTTGGTGTCTTTATTGTTGTGGAGCTTTTTCTCTTTCCTCTTTCTTTTCTTTTAGGGATAGACCAGGCTGTGCTCAGGGGTTACTTCTGGCTCTGAGCTCAGAAATTACTGTGCTATTGTTCTGGCCCCTGAGAATTTGCTTTGTAATATCTGAAAGTAACTTCAGAAAGGAACATGAATCCCCAAAAATTCCAATCAGTGTCATCAGAGCAGGATGATAATGAATAACGATGAAAATGATTCCTTTGCAAATACTTAGGGAGAGTCTTTTTATTGACATGGAAAATTTTCACATCAGTGCTGCCATTTACTAGGCATGCAGCAGAGGACAGTATTTCTCTGTTTTTCTAGCTTTTTTCTTTTATCCCAACTTCCTAAGCAAAAGCAATAAATGATTCTTAAGTTCAAATTTACATACAAAATGCACCACATTTTTTAGACTCACGTCATTGCTCTCTCTCATCCCCCACTCCAATCAAATTTTTTGAGGGAATTGGAACTTTTACCAGACTGTTAATGCTGATTCCCAAAGGAGCTGGCTAGGGCTTGGCAGGTGGAATATCTTTTCTCTCTGTCCCCCTTTGTATCAAATCCATACATCAGTTTTCATGAAAAATGACTCTTCATAGGAAAAAAAAGAAGCCTTAAATGATGAAAATTCACAGTTCTTCTAGTCTCTCCTTTGACTTTGCAGATGAGATTCAGGATTTGTAAGGCAAAATAAACAGTCAAACAAGCAAGTCAAAACAGGGCAGATTTGAGATGGTCATAAAGGAGGCTCAAGGGGAAGAAAAGTGTTGAGTGACTGTCTCTGTGTCTGGCTGGCACTGAAGCTCCTGCAACTTTCTATCTTGACAAAAATAGTGGCAGGATATGACATTAGTTATAGCGGCTGGACAAGATAAAATCACAGAGACAAAGCATCATGCTGCTGCAAAGTGCTCGAACCAGAATTTGAAGCCAGACTATATTCAAAGCTAAGATATAAAATTATTTTTTCTCTTCCCCATATCAACTTGTGGAAGATGGTGCTTTCCCTGGGCTTCATTTTTCCCTCCCATGTGTCCCATCTGTACCTCTTCCCTTACAGATGTGTGAAGTCTTTCTTTATTCTACAGTGCTCATAACTAGAGGAGAGAGAGGAAAGATACCAGCTCACTAAGCTCCCCAGGTATTTAGTGGCTGCTGATCCTCATTTCACAGGACACTAATGATCCCTTTGGAAAAGACAATGGTATTCCATACCCCCAGGTCAGAGATTCTTAGCCCCAGATCAGAAATTCTTAGTGCTGTGACTTGGAGAAGTTATAGCTCAGATACTGTTGTTTGGGTATATATTTTTTTTTTTCACCACCCATCACCAGTGCAACATTCCCATCACCAATGTCCCAAGTCTCCCTCCTCCCCACCCGACCCCCGCCTGTACTCTAAACAGGTTCTCAATTTCCCTCATACATTCTCATTATTAGGACAGTTCAAAATGTAGTTATTTATCCAACTAAACTCATCACTCTTTGTGATGAGCTTCCTGAGGTGAGCTGGAACTTCCAGCTCTTTTCTCTTTTGTGTCTGAAAGTTATTATTGCAAGAATGTCTTTCATTTTTCTTAAAACCCATAAATGTGTGAGACCATTCTGCGTTTTTCTCTCTCTCTCTGACTTATTTCACTCAGCATAATAGATTCCGTGTACATCCATGTATAGGAAAATTTCATGACTTCATCTCTCCTGACAGCTGCATAATATTCCATTGTGTATATGTACCACAGTTTCTTTAGCCATTCGTCTGTTGAAGGGCATCTTGGTTGTTTCCAGAGTCTTGCTATGGTAAATAGTGCTGCAATGAATATAGGTGTAAGGAAGGGGTTTTTGTATTGTATTTTTGTGTTCCTAGGGTATATTCCTAGGAGTGGTATAGCTGGATCGTATGGGAGCTCGATTTCCAGTTTTTGGAGGAATCTCCATATCGCTTTCCATAAAGGTTGAACTAGACGGCATTCCCACCAGCAGTGGATAAGAGTTCCTTTCTCCCCACATCCCCGCCAACACTGTTTATTCTCATTCTTTGTGATGTGTGCCATTCTCTGTGGTGTGAGGTGGTATCTCATCGTTGTTTTGATTTGCATCTCCCTGATGATTAGTGATGTGGAGCACTTTTTCATGTGTCTTTTGGCCATCTGTATTTCTTCTTTGTCAAAGTGTCTGTTCATTTCTTCTCCCCATTTTTTGATGGGATTAGATGTTTTTTTCTTGTAAAGTTCTGTCAGTGCCTTGTATATTTTGGAGATTAGCCCCTTATCTGATGGGTATTGGGTGAATAGTTTCTCCCACTCAGTGGGTGGCTCTTGTATCTTGGGCACTATTTCCTTTGAGGTGCAGAAGCTTCTCAGCTTAATATATTCCCATCTGTTAATTTCTGCTTTCACTTGCTTGGAGAGTGCAGTTTCTTCCTTGAAGATGCCTTTAGCCTCAATGTCCTGGAGTGTTTTACCTACGTATTGTTCTATATATCTTATGGTTTTGGGGCTGATATCGAGGTCTTTAATCCATTTGGATTTTACCTTCGTACATGATGTTAGCTTGGGGTCTAAGTTCAATTTTTTGCAAGTGGCTACCCAGTTTTGCCAACACCACTTGTTGAAGAGGCTTTCTTTGTTCCATTTAGGATTTTTTGCTCCTTTATCAAAAATTAGATGATTGTATGTCTGGGGAACATTCTCTGAGTATTCAAGCTTATTCCACTGATCTGAGGGCCTGTCTTTATTCCAATACCATGCTGTTTTGATAACTATTGCTTTGTAGTAAAGTTTAAAGTTGGGGAAAGTAATTCCTCCCATATTCTTTTTCCCAATGATTGCTTTAGCTATTCGAGGGTGTTTATTGTTCCAAATAAATTTCAAAAGTGCCTGGTCCACTTCTTTGAAGAATGTCATGGGTATCTTTAGGGGGATCGCATTAAATCTGTACAGTGCTTTGGGGAGTATTGCCATTTTAATGATGTTAATCCTGCCAATCCATGAGCAGGGTATATGCTTCCATTTCCGCGTGTCCTCTCTTATTTCTTGGAGCAGAGTTTTATAGTTTTCCTTGTATAGGTCCTTCACATTTTTAGTCAAGTTGATTCCAAGATATTTGAGTTTGTGTGACACTATAGTGAATGGAGTTGTTTTCTTAATGTCCATTTCTTCCTTATTAGTATTGGTGTATAGGAAGGCCATTGATTTTTGTGTGTTAATTTTGTAGCCTGCCACCTTGCTATATGAGTCTATTGTTTATAGAAGCTTTTTGGTAGAGTCTTTGGGGTTTTCTAAGTAGAGTATCATGTCATCTGCAAACAGTGAGAGCTTGACTTCTTCCTTTCCTATCTGGATTCCCTTGATATCCTTTTCTTGCCTAATCGCTATAGCAAGTACTTCCAGTGCTATGTTGAATAGGAGTGGTGAGAGAGGACAGCCTTGTCTTGTGCCAGAATTTAGAGGAAAGGCTTTCAGTTTTTCTCCATTGAGGACAATATTTGCCTCTGGCTTGTGGTAGATGGCCTTAACTATATTGGGAAAGGTTCCCTCCATTCCCATCTTGCTGAGAGTTTTGATCAAGATTGGGTGTTGGACCTTGTCAAATGCTTTCTCTGCGTCGATTGATATGATCATGTGATTTTTATTTTTCTTGCTGTTGATGTTGTGTATTATGTTGATAGATTTACGGATGTTAAACCAGCCTTGCATTCCTGGAATGAAGCCTACTTGATCGTAGTGGATGATCTTCTTAATGAGGCATTGAATCCTATTTGCCAGGATTTTGTTGAAGATCTTTGCATCTGCATTCATCAGCGATATTGGTCTGTAATTTTCTTTTTTCGTAGCATCTCTGTCTGGTTTAGATATCAAGGTAATGTTGGCTTCATAAAAGCTATTTGGAAGTTTTCCTGTTTTTTCAATTTCATGAAAGAGTCTTGCCAGGATTGGTAGTAGTTCCTTTTGAAAGGTTTGAAAGAATTCATTAGTAAATCCATCTGGGCCTGGGCTTTTGTTTTTGGGCAGACATTTGATTACTTTCTTAATTTCCTCAATAGTAATGTGTGTGTTTAGATATGCTACATCCTCTTCATTCAATCGTGGAAGATTATAAGATTCCAAAAATTTATCCATTTCTTCCAGGTTTTCATTTTTAGTGGCATAGAGTTTCTCAAAGTAGTTTCTGATTACCCTTTGAATCTCTACCATATCAGTAGTGATCTCTCCTTTTTCATTCCTAATACGAGTTATCAAGTTTCTCTCTCTTTCTTTCTTTGTTAGTTTTGCCAGTGGTCTATCAATCTTGTTTATTTTTTCAAAGAACCAACTTCTGCTTTCGTTGATCTTTTGGATGGTTTTTCTGGTTTCCACTTCATTGATTTCTGCTCTCAGCTTTGTTATTTCCTTCTGCCTCCCTATTTTTGGATCCTTTTGTTGAGCACTTTCTAATTCTATGAGCTGCGTCATTAAGCTATTCAGGTATGCCCCTTCTTCTTTCCTGATGTGTGCTTGCAAAGCTATAAATTTTCCTCTCAGTACTGCTTTTGCTGTGTCCCATAGGTTCTGATAAATTGTGTCTCCATTGTCATTTGTTTTCAGGAAGGTTTTGATTTCCTCTTTGATTTCATCTCGGACCCACTGATTATTCAGTATGAGGCTATTTAACTTCCAGGTGTTAAAATTTTTCTTCTGTGTCCCTTTGTAGTTTATATATAATTTCAGGGCTTTGTGGTCAGCAAAGGCAGCCTGCAAAATTTCTATCCTCTTGATATTATGGAGATATGTTTTGTGTGCTAACATGTAGTCTATCCTAGAGAATGTCCCATGTACATTAGAGAAAAATGTGTATCCAGGCCTCTGGGGGTGGAGTGTCCTGTATATATCTACTAGGCCTCTTACTTCCATTTCTCTCCTCAGGTCTAGTATATTCTTGTTGGGTTTCAGTCTGGTTGACCAGTCTAGTGTTGACAATGCCGTGTTGAGGTCTCCCACAATTATTGTGTTTTTATTGATATTATTTTTCAGATTTGTCAACAGTTGTATTAAATATTTTGCTGGCCCCTCATTCGGTGCATATATGTTTAGGAGGGTGATTTCTTCCTGCTGTACATATCCCTTGATTAATACAAAATGTCCATCTTTGTCCCTTACTACTTTCCTAAGTATAAAGTTTGCATCATCTGATATTAATATGGCCACTCCTGCTTTTTTTTGGGTGTTGTTTGCTTGGATGATTTTCCTCCAGCCTTTTATTTTGAGTCTATGTTTGTTCTGACTATTTAGGTGCGTTTCTTGTAGGCAGCAGAAGGTTGGATTGAGTTTTTTGATCCATTTAGCCACTCTGTGTCTCTTAACTGGTGCATTTAGTCCATTGACATTGAGAGAAAGAATTGTCCTGGGAGTTAGTGCCATCTTTATATTGAAGTTTGTTGTGTCTGTTGGTAAGCCTTGTCTTAAAGTATGCCGTTCAGTTTTTCTTTTAAGAATGGTTTTGAGTCTGTGAAGTTTTTGAGCTGTTGTTTGTCTGTGAAACTATGTATTGTTCCTTCAAACCTGAAAGTGAGTTTTGCTGGGTGCAGTATTCTAGGCGAAGCATTTATTTCATTGAGTTTTGTCACTATGTCCCACCACTGCCTTCTGGCCTTGAGTGTTTCTGGTGACAGGTCTGCAGTAAATCTCAAGGATGTTCCCTTGAATGTAATTTCTCTTTTCGATCTTGCTGCTTTCAGAATTCTGTCTCTATCTATGGGATTCGTCATTGTGACTAGGATGTGTTTTGGGGTGTTTTTTCTGGGGTCTCTTTTAGTTGGCACTCTTCGGGTATGCAGGATTTGATCACATGTATTCATTATCTCTGGTAGTTTCTCTTTAATGATGTTCTTGACTGTTGATTCTTCCCGGAGATTTTCTTCCTGAGTCTCTGGGACTCCAATGATTCTTAAGTTGTTTCTGTTGAGCTTATCATAGACTTCTATTTTCATCTGTTCCCATTCTTTGAGTAATTTTTCCATTGTTTGATCATTTGCTTTGAGGCTTTCTTCCAATTTCTTCTGCTGTATGTAATTGTTATGTATCTCATCTTCCAGTGTACTGATTCTATCCTCAGCTGCTGTTAACCTGTGGGAAATCTCAAACATGTTTTTCTTCAATTCATCTACTGAGTTTCTCAGACCTGTTATTTGATCTGAAATTTCCGTTTGGAGTTTTCTCATTTCTATCTTCATATTCTCCTGATTCTTTTTAGTTTTCTCTTCTATACTTTGTTTGAGTTCTTTGAACATGTTCCATATTGCAACTCTAAACTCCTTATCTGAGAGTCTGACTAGGTGGTTGATCATGTTCAAGTCATCAGAGTTGCCATCTTCATTCTCTATGTCTGGCACTGGCCCATGTTGTTTCCCCATTGTCACACTAGTACTGCGTGTTTTTCTACGTGTTGTGATTGTATTCATTGGCTAAATGCTGTGCACCGTCGCGAAGGGGAGCGGAGCAACCATGCTCCTCTGGCTTCTCCCTTTCTGGGCGTGTCGACTCACCTCCACGGAAGGCTCACAGGAAGGCAGGCTGGCAGATGGGCCGCACCCAGGATGAAATCAGGCCAAAAATGCAGGACAGCAGAGTAGAGAGGCAGAACGGTGCTGGCATCTGAGATCCAGCGAAGTTCAGTGGCTCCTCCCTTTCTGGGCGTGTCGACTCACCTCCACGGAAGGCTCACGGGAAGGCAGACTCCCCGGAAAGTTCACAGGAAGGCAGGCTGGCTGATGAGCTGCACCAAGGGTGAAATCAGGCCGAAAATGCAGGACAGCAGAGTAGAGAGGCAGAAGGGTGCTGGCATCTGAGATCCAGCGAAGTTCAGTGGCTCCTCCCTTTCTGGGCGTGTCGACTCACCTCCATGGAAGGCTCACGGGAAGGCAGACTCCCCGGAAAGCTCACAGGAAAGCAGGCTGGCTGATGAGCCGCACCAAGGGTGAAATCAGGCCGAAAATGCAGGACAGCAGAGTAGAGAGGCAGAAGGGTGCTGGCATCTGAGATCCAGCAGAGTTCGGTGGCTCCTCCCTTTCTGGGCGTGTCGGCTCACCTCCAAGGAAGGCTCACGGGAAGGCAGACTCCCCGGAAAGCTCACAGGAAAGCAGGCTGGCTGATGAGCCGCACCAAGGGTGAAATCAGACCGAAAATGCAGGACAACAGAGTAGAGAGGCAGAAGGGTGCTGGCATCTGAGATCCAGCGAAGTTCAGTCCTTTGGGTATATTTTTGATGAAACTTTTTTTTGGGGGGGAGGCCACACCTGGTGATGCTCAGGGGTTACTCCTGGCTATGCACTCAGAAATTATGTCTGGTTTCAAGGACGAGAGCCTCTAGAATGACTCCACTCATAGTCTGCGTAGTCGATTTTTACCCCATTATACTGCCTTTCTCTTTCTCAAACAAATTCACATAACTTGATCTTTCTAGCCCCGCCTCCCAACTAGAGGGGGAAATAATGGAGGCACCAAGACCAAACAGGTATAAGCCCACTAAGTAATTAACTAGACAGAGAGGGGACCATGCATTCTAGCAGCCCCTGTGGGGAAGGGTGGAGGACATGGGAGGCAGAATGGGAGCCATGTGGGAGGACAATTCGATGGTGGGAACACCCCTGATTCAATGTAAATATGTACCTGGAATATTACTGTGAACGATATGTAAGCCACTACAATTAAAATAAAAATTACATTAAAAAAAAGAAATTATGTCCGGTTTGGAGGACCATATGGGATGCCAGGGGATTGAATTGAGGTCCATCCTAGGTCAGTGTGTGCAAGGCCAATGCCCTGCCGCTTGCACCACCGCTCTAGCTTTTGGTGAAACATTTTTGTGCTGGTGAGTATGGATCAAGGTGTGTGGTTTCTTGTCTCTCATCCCAGCTTCTTGGGAATGTCCATAGGTGAAGACTATAATGAAAATATGGAATGAGGATCCTTTGGAGCATGAGATGGACTCATGACAGTAGTGAAAAAGAACCATAATGACAAAAGAAGTTCTTAGAAGTACTGATGGGTGGTGTTCAGTTTTATTATTATGAACTAGTACCAGAACTTCTCTAGAGAGAGTTATGCCTTTTTTCTATGTTTGGTAGAATGAAGAGAATGTCTCCTTTGGTATGAACATAACCATAGCAACTTTTAATATTTTCTAAAAGAGAGCAGGTTGTGGGCATTGGACTGGTAAGAACACCCAGCTATAATGATCTCAAACTGCATTAATTTTCCATTAGTGATGATTCTACTTGTGACAAATGATGCAATGTGATTGACATATGGGGTATAATAGTGCATTATTTCTAGTCATGTCTTTCATTTCAGACAATTTGCAACTTGAATTTGAGAATCAAGAGAACATTAGAACTGTGTAATGCAGAACAGAAAGTTCTGCTTCAACCTCCCCAATAACTAATCAGTGATGTGATTTGGTTAAGGTTCTTTCTACTAACACATGTGCATGTAAGTGTGGGTATGTTTGTGTATATGTAGTGGAGGTGGGTAACTGGAGTGAGGAAGAGTAGAATACTATTATAACCTAGATATGGAGTAATAGAGCTACTTAAAGTAATTCAGATTTTCTTGATCATAGATGGAAAAAGCAAATTAGTTGGAGGGAGACGTTCATTTTTATAGATAAATTACTTTATTTAAAGACCATGTCTTACATAGTGGCTCCTAACACATTTGTTCTAAGACCAATCTCACCACCAGTGCAAAATTCTCTGTACCATTATACCCAGATTCCCACCCATTCCCTACTCCTTGAATGCATGAAATAATATACTTTATATTGCTTGTTTACAGGTAAGTGGAAATAAATATTTTTAGGCAAATTACTATAATAAGGAAATTTGTGAAAATTAATGTATCTCACAAGGAGGTTATAAAGTCATTGTCAGAAGGTTTACTGAGTAGTTGCTGGTTGATTTTCTGTTGTTTTATTTAAACATTTAGGTAGCTTTGAATCCATTTTACATCTAAATTAGTATGTTCCTACTATGAATACAGTAGAGACAAAATTTGGATTGTGTCTGTGTGATCTAGGAACTCCAAGTTCTTTGGCTATTGTAGATTTTGTGGGGTGTGGTTTTGTCTGTCTGGGCTTCCAGATGTATAAGAAGATGCAGGGAGGGTGCCTGCACTCACTCCAAAAAAGTCTTGGAGATGTCAGCCTAAATACTGGCATATCAGGAGTTTTGGTTGATTTGTCTTCTCTGCAGAAATCCGTGATTGAGTAGTGAAGCTGAACTATTGTGAAATAAATGGTTTTGGATGGTGGGTGCAGATGGTGTGGCTTCTGCAGGGCAGGGACTTGGCTCACCCTCTTCTTGGAAGGAGACAACCTTTTGATCAAAGCACCTGGGCCAGAGAGATAGGTACTATCTCTTTTTATGCTGCCTAGCCTAATTCAATCCTTGGCACCCTCATGTAATTCCCTGACATAGGATGACCAGCAGGATGATTCCCTGAACACAGAGTCAGGAGGAGCATTGAGCACCATCAGTTGATATGGCCTCCAAACAAAAACAAAACACCCCAAAGCCCTCTAAATGCAAATTTCCTGATAATTAGGAGAGTTTGCTTCTTAAGTCTTAACTGCTGAAGTCTGCTAAGGCAGCAAAGACAGAAGCTGGCTGGCTTCCCCCCAATAAACTCAGCAGCAGCTTTCTGCTGGAATGTGGCATTGAATACAATAGGTCAGCGTAAGTCTGGAACAAAATGTGATGACAGATTAGGAAATGAATGGTAAGTCCTGGGAGGCAAGTCTTGATTGTGGTGATGCTTATCAACCCAGTGCCCCTCACCCTCACCCTACCAGAATGAACAATGCTGTAAAGCTAGACTTTTGGGGTTCACATACCCAAACCCAGACATCCTTCCTCAGTTTGGGGGGGATTGAATTCTGGATCTGAAATCAATGAGAACATCAGGTCATAGGGTGAAAAGATTCATCGGGACCTCAGATGCTTCAGGACTCAAAATTGGAATGGGGCAGGAGAGGTTTCTACACTCCTCTGCTTCCTTCATACTGTGAAGTCTGCTCTAAATCTTGCTTTCCTTTATCCTTTACCTCTGTTTTAGCACGCCACTTTTGTCCTTCATTAACAATAGTGCAAACCCCACTGTCAAAAAAGGGAAAATGGGGAGAAGAAGAAGAAGAAGAAGAAGAAGAAGAAGAAGAAGAAGAAGAAGAAGAAGAAGAAGAAGAAGAAGAAGAAGAAAGAGAGAGAGAAATAAAATGTCTGCCAAGCTGCAGGAAGGGAAGGGTGGGAGAGAGTAGGAGGGAAACGGGGGTCATTGGTGGTGGGAAATGTGCTCTAATAAAGGGCTGTATACACTGTAAGACTGAAACTCAATCATGAACAATTTTGCAATCATAGTATACTTAAATGAAGTAATTATTTTAAAAAAATCTTAAAAAGAAAAGAGAGGAGTGAGTGCAGGAACTCTCCCCATCCTCTGCCAGTCTCCCACTCTTGCTGCCTTCTAATACTTCCAAAAGTTTTGGCAACTGAAACCATACCTACAAATGAGGTTGCCATGTTTGCATTTGGTCAGTTCCACAGACTCACTCTATTCTTGAAAGATATATAAACCAAGATGTGAAAAATTACTGATGTACTAACTTCACAGCTGGGGAAAAATAATCTTGTTTTCCTATGGATAGACTGATACAGTAAAGGTAGGATGTCATGCATGGTCAACATCACTTGTGGGTGGAGGCTGGGGAGCCTATGCATGGGTCAGAGCAGGAAGTAGAGTTATAGAGAAAATGACCAAAAGCCTGGATCAATCAACTCCTCCTCATGGTGCTTGGCAGAACCAGTAAGTGGTTCGTTCTTTACATTTCTTCACACACATGTCACTCAGATTTTTAATGACATCATTTCATCATGCCTGAAATTTAGATAAGAAACCATAACCTTCAAATATGTTATTGGGAGATGAAACATTAGTTTAGAGAGCTTCATCGTTGCCTATTCATGAAGCCACTCACTAAATCATTTATTCATAAAGCCAAAGTGATGTTTATGAAGTACTTAGAGAGTAGATAGAGACCCTGGGCCTCTTTTTATGGAGATTAAGACCTAGCGTGAAAGTCAGATAACTCTGAAAGTAAGTAAATAACCAAAATTATGCTTTTAGAATTTCATCCATGTTGGAATAAAATACTGATGATATAAAGTTAGTAATGATAATCATACTGATAAAAAGCTAACACCCATTAAATGCACTGTACCACATCTTTTGGAAACATTTAGTTGTATGATTTATTCTTTACTATCACCTTAAAAGGTAGGTGGAGTTATTACTTTTTTCAAATAGAAAAACTGAGCGCACAGAAATAAAGTAAAGAGGATAAATGTGATATTTTTTAAAGATAATAAAATCAGGAAAGGTGACTTTTAGTCAGGATACTGTTGTGTACTCTTCTTATGGTTGTATCCTTAAAATCCATGAACCCCTTTCCACTTACCTCACTGCTACATTTAGAACAGTGCTTCTCAATTATTTTCTGTCATGCCCCCCTTGAAAGAAGAAAACTTTTTTGCTTCCCTCCTCATGCAACTTTAAATAGTATCTTTATTAAAAAAACTTTAACCTGCAAAACAAAAATATATAAAATAATTTGAGCTGATTTTTTAATCAGAGGTGATGTCTGGATTAATGGCTACAATGAGCACATTTTGCAATGCATAGCTTTCTAAGCTGGGTTTGAAGCAGGACACAGTAACTCTCAGTTCCAGAGACATACAGAGACATAAACACAGGGTTTAGCTGCACCCTCCCCCAGGGGGAGTGCCCCACTATTTGAGAAACACTGATTTAGAATGTTTGATAAAACTTCCATGTTATTAATACCTTCTACCTTGGCATACATTATCATTTCAGCTACTTTTGACCTACATAGCACCTCTTTGCAGCCAAGGTGATGTGATAGCAACTTTAAGGGCTAGGCATATATTGATAAAAAAAAATCACATTATTATGGTTCCTTTGGGGTTTGTCTTATAGTATTCTCTGACTTTGATTTCTAGAATAACATCACATAGTAACAGCTTGCTTCCATACAGTTATCCATGGGAAATCTGGGTATATTTCTCCTCTCCTCTTAAATGCGAACTCATGGCCATTTGTCATGGAATGAAACAAGAAAATAAGTCAGCTATGAGAGTAGTAATCAGGATAATCTCATCTTAAGTTTTAGAGGTTTACACCACTAAAAAAACCTAGCTATGTCTTCTAATAATCTTGTAAAAAAGATATTGTTATGCAGTTGGGAATTTCAGAAACATGAAGGCTAATATGTTTCATAAATTTAAACTAAGGTCATATAATTGGTGGGGAATGAAGCAAGTCTTTCAACTTTCTAAATGATTAAAATTATTTTATACAAAATAGGGATAACATCTTTCTTTATTTGAAAATATCTTTTTTTTTTTTTGGTTTTTGGGCCACACCCGGCGATGCTCAGGGGTTACTCCTGGCTGTCTGCTCAGAAATAGCTCCTGGCAGGCACGGGGGACCACATGGGACACCGTGATTCGAACCAACCACCTTTGGTCCTGGATCGGCTCCTTGCAAGGCAAACACCGCTGTGCTATCTCTCTGGGCCCGATAATATCTTTCTTAATAACCATTACCACCATCACCAGTACCATCATCACCACCACCATCACAACCACTATTATTTGCTATCTTAAGTGCTCTCAACCAAGAATTTATGTAACTCAGTTCATTCTGTTTTATGCTCCATGGATACATGAAAAGCATCCGTACATTATCTAACACAATAATAATTCATTTGATATTGAACTACATAAAAATTTTCATATAAATGGAAATGACAGCACAACAGATTGAAATAACATGTCCAGAATCCTGCTCTCTATGGGATGAGGCTGAGATGGAATGTAAGCATTGTTGTTGTAGCATCTAGACCTTTCTATCCCACACATTGCCTACCTATATCCCAGTTGGTTTCTCAGAGCTTTTAGCTATCTCTTTGAGCAATGTATATTCATTTTATTTATTTATTTATTTATTTATTTATTGTTTTTGGGGTCACACCCAGTGACACTCAGGGGTTACTCCTGGATATGCACTCAGAAATAGCTCCTGACTTGGGGGACCATACCGGATGCTGGGCGATTAAACCCCGGTCCATCCTAGACTAGTGCAGACAAGGCAGACACCTTATCGCTTGCACCACTGCTCCAGCCCCTCACATTCATTTTTAGTTTTATAACTTGTCTTTGACAACACAGAATATTTCTTCATTTATTAATTTGAATTTTTGTTCAAAGCTATCTTAGCATTGGGTCTTCACCACTGCAGAGATAATTGGGGTGTAGTTCTTATGTAATTATCCTTTAGCATACATTTTATTTTTACTCAGGAGAGGTGAGTTCATTTCCTGTTGTACACTAAGGGTGTGTTTTTCTTGGAGATATTGGTAGAATTCCATCATGGTGAATGCAATTGAATTAGAAAATCTAATTGTCAAGGTTTCCAGTTTTATATTTTGCCAAATTTTCTAACATAAAGCTATTTCCTAGGTAGACAGTGTCTTGGTACTTCCACAAGTTTTAATCTCACTCTGCCTTATGCCAAAAGGATTTATCAGTGGGGCCCATTACTGAGCAATGCAGAGAAAGTAAATTGAACAGGAACCAGACTGTGTTTCCTGGTCTCTGGTATATGTTAGAAAAAGGGCAGATGGTTCCCAAGGGAAGAGTTAATGAGGGACGTAGGCTGTTAGCGAAGATTTTCAAGATATTTAGATCTTGATATATACGGAAGAAGGCAATGATTGCATGAAAAACTTAAGTTGAGTCAAATTCACAAAATTGACTCAATGGACATAGTAAACCTTAAAATCTATATTTGTAGCAGAGTGAAGGATGTGTTTGGATATTTATTTAAACTTTTTTTGGGTTCTACTAGAGTGGCCCCATAATGGATGCTCTTTCCTTTTCTTCTCATCAATTTCACATGAGAACTCTTTACCTCTATAGGAGTTGGAAGAACTCTTTGAGTGTTATGAATTTAGCAATGGGAGTTAACCTTTATTGTATACCTTCTGCTTGCCCAGGACAATGCTAAACATGATATCTATGTTATTACTCTTCAGAGAATATTACCCCTATTTTTCAGGGCAGGAAGGCTGCATCACAAGTTTCACCCCACATCCTGTGTGAAGTGCTTGAAAAATCCTACTTCCTCGTGACATGCCGGTACCATGTAGGGGAGGGAACCAGTTTATAAGAGCTAGTAACACATTGTTGACTTCAAAATAAAAGAGTGAAGCTATGGTCAGTGATTTCTAGTCAACAGCTTTAGAGACATGCCTTCCTATGGACATAAACTATCAGTCACAGGGATACTTAAATGTTTTTTTATTGTCACATGAAAAATAGTAGTTGTATGAAAGTTGGAATCAATTTTGTTCAAACTCTTCTCCATATTGATACTTGACCATCTTTCATGAATCATGAATACTTATAATGGCATCTAGAAGACTGAATCATTTCCAGAGGATTTTCTGCTAATTTTGACCAGATTCTTTAGAAGAATTAGTCTTTATTGCAGTCATAGTTTTGTGGGTTTTTTTTTTTTTTTGCAGTAATAGTTTTAACAATGTATTTTTTCTTTTTAGGTTTTTGCAACACACCCAGAAGTTCTCAGAGCTTACTTCTGTCTTTGTGTTCAGGCACCGCTCAAGTGTGCTGAGCTTGGGGAATCATATGGGGTGCTGGGATCAAACCTGGGTCAGCCAATTGAAAGGCAAGAGCCCTACTTGCTGTACTATCTTTCCAGTTCCAAAGTATTTTTCTTTTTTTCTTTTTTTTGTTTTTGTTTTTGGGCCACACCCAGCGGTGCTCAGGGGTTATTCCTGGCTGTCTGCTCAGAAATAGCTCCTGGCAGACACGGGGGACCATATGGACACAGGGATTCGAACCAACCACCTTTGGTCCTGGATCGGCTGCTTGCAAGGCAAACGCTGCTGTGCTATCTCTCCGGGCCCCAAAGTATTGTTCTTAAATAATAAGACTTACAAGTTAATATGATACTGCAATGTATCTTCGCTGTTAACTTTGCTGGGTATTTGTAAATCCAAGAACAGTCCCCAAAATGAGAAATTACTTCCCATCCCCTTGTCCCCTTTCGGGGAAAAACCTTGGTAATATTTATCCGCAGCAAATAATAATCCACACAAACAAGAAGAATAGGGTTTAAAAAATCGGGCAAGGAGAGCCAGAGAATCCTCCTGCAGCCAGCAGCTTTCACAAAAGGTCCCCTCTCCCCTGTCCATCAAGCTATTTATTGCCAAGTCCACAGTGCCCACCTGAAAGGGCTAGGTGGGGCAATAGTCACAGAACAATCCTAAGTAAACACTTTTATATACAACAATCCCAAGAATCATCTTATGGAAACTTTTTCATATGCTACATGATACCTTGACCCATAGGTTGCAGAATAGATATTATATTATCAGGCATAAGAACAACAATGATTTCCTTATACATATCCAACAGAGTTCTTGGTTGACCATATGCATTTAAATGAGCAATACTATTTTAAAAGATATCTTTGTTTTTTTTATAATTCTGAGCATCAATCTTATCAGCGGGCTTAAAATATTCAGTGATCTATATTGTAAACAGATGTGTTGTCATCAAGATTTTATTGTTTCATTTATAGAGCACAGGCTGAATTGATTTAGCATAATTCTTAAGTACCCTAAACATTTTCAGAATGGTAAATGAGCATTGGATTCTACTTAAAATTACCACTTACAATATTCTACAAAAGATTTCAGGGAAATAAAAAAGGGCTAAGATGGTTCTGGAAAGTTCTGAAGTTAGAAAGTTACCTCTAACTATTAAGGTCTAGATAGCATCTTCTTTCAATATAAGATTATTCCATCTATATTGAAAATCTTTAATTTAGATTAGTCCACTTAATTACTTTAGCTAGATGTGGAGAAAGTGCTGCATCTATTAGATCATCACTTTAAACTTCACTTTTTACATTTATTTGTTCTGGATAGGAGGTCTTTCCTTAAATATTATGAACCAATTTCTGCTAGTGTACAAGATTTATTCTGCAACTTCTGCTCTTTTTTTTTTCTCACCCATTTGAAAAAATAAAGACTAAAAACTGCTTTGGTCTGTACAGACAGTTTTCAATTTCTATCAGTTGCTTCATGTTCTCAGCATTTGTGCATTCATTGAAATACCATTGGCATTTCCTTGAAGAACTTTTCTTTTTTTTTTTTTGTGGTTTTTGGGTCACACCCGGCAGTGCTCAGGGGTTATTCCTGGCTCCAGGCTCAGAAATTGCTCCTGGCAGGCACGGGGGACCATATAGGGTACCGGGATTCGAACCGATGACCTCCTGCATGAAAGGCAAATGCCCTACCTCCATGCTATCTCTCCGGCCCCCAGAAGAACTTTTTATTTGCATTTACCACTTGTGGTGTAAACCTTTATTTTATTTATTTATTTACGTATTTATTTATTTTGGTTTTTGGACCACACCCGGCAATGCTCAGGTGTTACTCCTGGCTGTCTGCTTAGAAATAGCTCCTGGCAGGCACGGGGGACCATATGGGACGCCGGAATTTGAACCGACCACCTTTGGTCCTGGGACGGTTGCTTGCAAGGCAAACACCACTGTGCTATCTCTCCGGTCCCCTGTAAACCTTTATTTTTATAAAAATGCTGTATCTAAGAATCATAAAGAAATACAATAAAATACATTGTGTTTATAGAGTGGCTGAATGCCTAGTGAAGCAAAGATCAATAATATGGAACCAACAAAGGGTTTACTCTATCTTTGACACACACACAGACAAGAAGAGGACAAAAAAAAAAAAAAAAGAAAGAAATTATGTGCTGTATGGTAGCACATAGATTCAGGAGAAGACTATACTAATATCAGAAAAAATAGTTTTAAATAGAAAATCTTAAAGGATACAGAGTAAATCATTATTTTCTAAAATGTCAATTAATTAAGAAATAACATTGTTAATACATATATATTCCACATCAAAATGCCCAAATTAAATTAATAGTAAAATAAATAAAAATACAAGCAATATAATAACACTAAAATTTTAATACCACTTTCTAACAATAAATAAACCACCTAGAGAGAAAATTAATAAAGGAACAGTGATACTGTGCCTATACAAAAAAAAAAAAATGGCGGGGTAACACCAAACCCTGCCACTGCAGCACTTTTTCTGGTTTTGTTTTGTTTTACTTTTTGTTTGTTTTTTGATATTATTTTCCTTCTCTTTTTACTTCCACATTTTCTTTCTTTTTCACTTTTGTGGATATAATTCGGTGATTTTTTTTTCTTTTTTAGTGGTTGATACCAAATTTTTTCTTCTCTTTTCCTTAATCTTTTTATCTCCAACAGAATAGCATAACTTGAATCATTCAGCCTCATAAATTGAGGGGGAAAAGAATGATACCTGGACCAGTCATATTAACATGTAGTGTAAATAAAAAATGACCAGACTGGAACATCAAACAGAATAGATACCCAACCTGTAACAAGCTGTAAGGTGGAGACCAGTTGCACTAGGAATCTGGGGGGTAAAGGAGGGATATGTGGGAGACATGCTGGGAACAGGAGTGGATGGAGGACAACATTGGTGGTGGAAATGCCCTTCATTCATTGTCACTATGTACCATAAATAATTCTGTGTAATGAACTTCAGTCACAATAAAAATAAATAAATAAACAAATAAAGAAAGAAAAAGTGAATTTGAGCAACAATAAAGACCCAAAAAACCGAGTGGGCATATGTAGAATTCTGTGACAGGAAGAATATACATTTTTATCATGTACCTATAGATCAATCATTGGAATATATGCTATATTATGCCACAAAACCAATATTAACAAACTAACAATGGTTAAAAAAATATCTTTTTTTAACTCCAATAGTATAAAGACAGAAAACACTAAAGGAAGAAAAAATGGGAAATTTTCAAGTAGTTGATAATCAAAATAGCACATTCTGCAACAAGGATAAAATAAAAATAAGCAATATTAAACAAATTAAAATAAAATAAAGAAATGGAAGCATAACATAACACTATGGGATGTATCAAAAGCAGCTCAAAGGGGGATGTTTCATCGTAATAGTGCCTGTATTAAAGAAGAAAGATCTCAAGTAACACCCTACTTTAAAATTTCAAGAAATATGAAATTAATGATGAAACCCAAAACTAACAGGAGTAATACTTATAGCATAAATGAATGAAAAATATGTGACAAAACAATAGAAAAGAGCAAGGCTGAATTTTTTCATTCTCAATTATTTTTATTTTATTATTTTTTTATTTTTATTTATTTACTTTTTTTGTGGTTTTTGGCTTACACCCGGCAGTGCTCAGGGGTTATTCCTGGCTCCAGGCTTAGAAATTGCTCCTGGCAGGCACAGGGGACCATATGGGACGCCGGGATTCGAACCGATAACCTCCTGCATGAAAGGCAAATGCCTTACCTCCATGCTATCTCTCCGGCCTTAATTCTTTTTATTTTTAATTTTCATTTTGACCAAAGTGGATTACAAATATTTCACAGTAATTTTTAGGTACATAGTGACATTGAATCAGGGGCATTCCCACCACCAGTGTTGTCCTCCTTCCATCCCTGTTCCCAGCATGCATCCCATAGCCCCCTCTTTTGCCCCCCAAGCTGCTAGTATAAGTGGTCCATGTTGTAGATAGGGTGTTTAAGTGTGATTATTTTTTAAAAGATCAATGTAATACGCAAATCTTGAGCTAAATTAAAAAACAAGAAAGAACCAAAGAATAAAATTTAGGCAAGGGATTTATTTCCACAAACACTACAGAAATATAAGAATAATAAACTATTACAAAACTGGATACCAGGAGAATTGTTAAATTCTTAAAGCATGCAAATTACCAAGTCTGGTAATTCAAATAGCCAATTTGAAGAGACCAACAATAAATTAGGAAGAGTGATACAAGAACCACAATATAACAATGCAAAACTCATATGCATATGTCAGTAAATTTTATTAAGTCAAGCGAATTTTATATGTCAAGTAAATTTTAAACAAGTTATAACCATCTACTTCAATATTGTTTTGAAACAATGGGAGCTGAATTGTCTTGCAATTAAATCATTTGTTGAAGTCAAACAAAACTTTCTCAAATTCTTTCCCTAAACTGAGAAGACATAAATACAACTAACATAATTTTCCAAGGTTATAATTACCTTTGTACCAAAACTAGAGAAATATTTTCCAAAATATTTTGTTATTATATTTACTACTCACAGATTTAAAATTTAACAAAACTTTAGGAAACATAATGCAACAGTGCACTAAAAAAGACCATATGCCATGAGCAATTTGAACTTATTCCTTGGATGCATGGATGATTCAGTATATGCAAATAAATATGTATATTAACAGACTAAAGGGTACAAAACATTAATGGGCTACTTAGAAGATGGAAGTAGATTGGTAATAGGTGTGGTGTTGGAATGATGCATATGGGATACCATTATTAATGGCATTATAAACCACAGAATTTCAATTAAAGTGCAAAAATAATCATGTTGCTTAAAGACTTTATAAAAACTAAAGTGCAAAAATACCATTATATCAATAGATACAGAAAATATTTGTAAAAATAGGATAAGAAACAAAATAAAAAGAGACAAGTGGAACTGTATGAAATAAGAAAACTCCAGCGTGCAAAATTATGAACAGAGAAAATATATAGAGTGGGAGGAAGTAGTTATAAATCATATGTCTTTGCAGCTGGTCACTTTGATGCTGTGTCCTATGTCCTTACACAGCTCTCCCTGTGTGTATGTTTTCGTGATATCTTGCTGTAGATTCAAATTTACCTTTATGTATATATTTCAGCTAGATAAGAATATGACACACCTTTAAAGTCATTCTTTTACTTAACAACTTCTTTAAATGTCCTGCCAATCACTATAGTCATTTACTGAGTTACAATATATTAGAGATAAGAATTTTGGAAGAACATCATTTAGCTCACAACAAGCATCATACCCAACATTTTACATTGTGCAAATAATGACTGGTACTCTTCATAACTTCATTTTTTAGATTTATTTCTAATCTGAGGCCCAATGAGATTAAATATCTTGTTAATGATCACCCAGGTGGAAAATGCCCAGAGCCAATATCCAGGTTCATCTGATAACAGTCTTAAATTCTATCTATAATCTGGACAGTTGGAACATAACTGTATTACATCATGGCTATATTTTGAGTTTTGATCAAGGGCCTACATTACCTTATTATTACTTTTTTCCTAATTATGTCTGGAAGACCTGCACTAAGTAGGAAAGGAATTTCAGAAAGTTAGAAACTGAAAAAACTCAGACAATTTAAAAAATATACTTTATATAGATGTTTTGGTCTTGGGATTGAATGAAAGATCTGGGAGCTGAAACGCTGGCTGCAAAGATGATGTTGGGTGATGAGACTGAGATATGGGGCAAAGACAGAGCTGATGATGCTTCCTTCTCAGTGAAGGAAGACAAGTCTTCTTGCTCATGAAATGCAAGGACATAAGCCAATGTCGAGGTATTGTGAATTAAACAACCAACACAAAGGTTGATTAAATTCTTAGTTCATAACCTTCAAGTGAACAGGAAATAGTGATTTTGCAGGTACAGAAAATGAGTTGTACTGAGCTAGGTTTGCCCATTTCCACTGACTTAGAGAAAAGATATGTGAAGACACAGAGAGATAAACAGGGTTGGACTGTCACATACTAATGGATGCAGGGAGTGGTGAGTTTTCCTACACAAGCCAAGGAACGGCAAGGATTTTTAGTAACCAATAGAAATTAAGAGAAAGGTAAGGGGCTCATTATGCCCCAGAACTTGCAGAAAAGACCAATCTTGCTAGCATCTTGGTTTTGGTATTTCTAGTCTCTACAAAGGCAAACGCTTTTCTCTAATATGAAAGAATGTGGAAATGTGCTGGGTAGGTAGCCCTTGAAATGAATATATAAGAGAAGTTAGAAATATTCATAAAAATAATTGCTTTGGAGCATTATACATATAACTCTGAGAAAAATGCAGGTACAGAAGGTATCTGAGGGCTTATAAGAAAGAACAGTTTTAAAGGAAGATGAGAATTATGGTCTCTGAATTTCCATACAAATGGGTAGGTAATAAAAGATTAAAAAAACTAATGAAAAATGCTGGGTGATGTGACATTTTATATTCACTAAGACTTGGGCTGAAATTCAATATTGGTACATGCTGAAATGAAAGGAATATGCCTATCACATAGGGAGATAATTTGTATTCAAAAGCATATTCTTTGAATCAGGGAGCCTGAGCAGAGAACCAGGCCAGTAGAGGGTGGGATGAGGAGATAAAGATGTATGAATATAACAACCTTAAACTTAAAGGTATAATAGCCACCAGCATCTTTTGAATCTTAAATACACTGATCATTCGTTTTCCTTCCTGGCTCCTAGATAGGCCATTTTAGTAACGGAGGTCCAGATATTTGCTACAAGCTTTATTTGGCAGTATTTGGGAAAGCTGATACTGATTTTCTTGTACTACCAGTAATTTCATCCTAGGAGGAAGTACAGAAGGAAATAAGTCAGGAATTTACACTCTGGGCCTAATCATGGATTGGCTGGTAAAGTAGAAATGGCAGTTTCTAAAGAAAAATATAATTGAGATTTCTTCTTTTGGAGTGACCATGGCTTTAAAGTTCATGAACTCCAGTGAGAAGAACAGACAAAGATAGCTATGATTGCACTTAAGATTTTAGAATAAAAGATTACTTATCCCTCAGTTCTTATTTCTGGATAATGAAAAGTTCTAAAAATTGTCCTTCATTCATTCCCTCCCTTCTTTTCTTTCTTCCCTCCCTCTCTCCCTTCCTTCCTTCCTCCCTCCCTCCCTCCCTCTCTCCCTTCCTTCCTTCCCTCCCTCTCTCCCTCCCTTCCTTCCTTCCTTCCTTCCTTCCTTCCTTCCTTCCTTCCTTCCTTCCTTCCTTCCTTCCTTCCTTCCTTCCTTCCTTCCTTCCTTCCTTCCTTCCTTCCTTCCTTCCTCCCTCCCTCCCTCCCTCCCTTCCTCCCTCCCTCTCTCCCTTCCACTCTCTCTTCCTATTTTTCCCCATGAGCGAATACCATATATTTCTACTTTTCCAGAGAGTTATGTAACTTTTAGCATTTAGAGACTGAACTTAGCTGCCCCCATTTTAGGACGTTTGGAATTGATGTTATGCAAGAAGTCAGTGGCCTCCCAACTCTCAGTGGATGGCCACCTCCAGGGGCTTGTGCTTTTGCTCTCTGGGTACATCATTAGTTATGTTTCACCAACATGGTATATTGGTTGTGTTCATGTTTGCTAAAAATAAATAGCCACTTGTTTGTTTCATTGTTATTGATTTAGATTGTTGTATGATATTGCTCATACCTTATGCTGTTGGCCCTCTTGTGGGCAAGAGTGGTATCACTTGTGTTTTGCAACTATCTAATAAATTTATGATTATGTTATGTAAATTTTAATGTGAAATGCCGACTTGTTATGGCTAAAACTGTGTATTCATCATTTGTATACTCCAAATATTGTATGTTTTCATGTTACACAGAGCCTGGCTCTAGTTTGAGTCATGGTTCACCAAAGTGGTTTAAGTGTCTCTTTATTCAGACAGTAGAAATAATAGGACCTACCTTAGTGAACAGGCATCACCATGCACATATAGTGTTTGGTTAAAACTCAATCAGGTGGTAATGGAGAATAACAACACACATATAAGGATTTTTTAAAATTCATTAACTACTAACTCAGAAAAATTCAATGATGCAGGTGTCATTATTATGCTTGGTTTACATATAAGGGAAATAAAGGGCTATTAGTAAGGTGAAGATACAATGCTTGGTTGAAAATGCAAAAGGGGGAATATGAACTAAGGAAGGCTGATTTTATTTATACTTCTTAGTAATTACTACATGAACTCTGATATTAATAAGAATCACACATTTCTTTCTGGTTTTTTGTTTGTTTGTTTGTTTTTTAGTTTTGGGTCATAGCCAGGACTTACTCCTATCTCTGCACTCAGGGATCACTTCTGGCAGTACTCAGGGGCCCATATGGGGTGTGGGAATCTAACCTGGGTCAGCTGGGGGCAAGCCAAGAAAACTATCTTCCCCACTGTGTTATCTTCTCTAGACTCTTAACAGTCACCCATTTTTCCTCTTACTGATCATATGAGATCTGGATCAACTAAATGATTTGTTTGTTTTTAAGTCATCGTCTCAACTTCCTGTAGGCATCTGGAAGGTCTATGTTTTATATACTCTGTAACCTCCAGAAGTTGCTCTAGTCTAGAACCTTGCTCTAAGGTAATGTAGTAAAGGCTTTCTTTTCACTGTTTTTTTCCATCATACCTTATTGCTGATACTTACAAAGTATTTTTCTGTTTAGGAACATCTTCTGGAGAGAAGTCTTCTTAAACTCCACTCAGAACTCACAGTTCCTTGATTTGATGTCTGTTGAAACCTCATTATCTTAGGTTTCTTTCAGGATCTTAACCAGCTAGTTGGATGCCTGGAACAAGTTTTCTTCCACTTCTAACTCAGATAATCATTAGGTTTTCTGACGATAGTTTTTGTTTGGTCTGAAATAAGCCTTAGTGATAACCAATAACAAAGAAATCTGAGATCCAAAGAGGTGATGTTACTTTCCAGAGCTGAAACTGGAAGTCAGGGGTAGATTCCAGCCTAGAAACTAGATCGTCTAACACTATCCCATGTGCTTTGCAACTTGCTTATAAAAAGAAAATTAGGAATGTTAGGGATTTTCTACTAAAATTTGCTTCAAATATCACATGTTTGAATTAATTTGGTAAATTCCAAATATATATTTATATCCATTTTTAAATAAAAACTGTGGCTTAAACATAATTTTTAAATTTTATTTTTTTTGAAAAATTGTGATTTACAAAGTCCTTTATAGTTGGATTGCAGACATACAGAATCAAATGCCTTCTGTTATTTTTTCCTGTAGATAGAAACATTAAAATATTATTATAAACATATATAAAGAGCAGTTTATTGGACACTTGCTCAGTCTAAACAGCCATGTCTGTTGCTGCAGGTCTCTTTGAAGTTTAAAAGAGAGTATAAAGTTTTGTTTCTCCTGCTCAGTTTCTTTCCTTCTCGATATACTCTGGAGCTAATGGTTTTCAAGACAATTACCATTTGGTCCACTCTGTTTTTGCAAGCAGTTATTCTAAATAGCACATATTAGTGATATCATTATTTATCCTTCCTCTGGCTTACTTCATTTAACATTATAATTTCTAATTCCATCCATGTTGCTGCAAATTGCATGATTGCATCATTTTTTACAGCTATGTAGTATTCCATTGTATATTTGTACCACATCTTCATGATCCACTCAGTTGTTTTTCTCAATAATTTTTATAGACTCTGGCCTAATCTCAAAATCTTTAATCCACTTTGAATTGGCTTTTGTGAAAGGTGTGAGATATGGATAATTATTCATTTCTTGTACATGATTATCCCATTGTTCCAACACTACCTGTTGAAGAGATTGTCTTTATTCCATTTTATATTTCTGGCTCCTTTGTCAAAGATTAATTGATCATATACATGGGGGGTTGTCACTAGATTTTCTATTCTGACCCAATGATCTGAAAGTCTGTCTTTGTTCCAATATCATGCTGTTATGATCCCTATGGCTTTTTAACAGAGCTTCAAATTAGGTAATGAGATGACTCCCAGTTTCTTGTTCTTCAATATGGATTTAGCTATCCTAGGTCTTTTATGGTTCTATACAAACTTTATAATTGTTTGTTCTAAGTCCCTGAAGAATGATATCTAAATTAGAATAGGGATCACAATGAAGCTGTATAGTAGCTTAGGTAAGATGGTCATTTTGATAATATTGATTCTTTTTTTGAAAATGTATTTCATTTGGAGGTCAGACTAACACCAGAAGACAAACATTTTACCATTTTTATCCATTGACTTGATTTTTATAAACATGTGGCTAGAGTTATATTTACTTTAGAAGTTATTTTCCTAAACAAGCGAGGTTATCTAAGTATTTCAAAAATATTGCAAAGTAATTCATTGGTTTGTTCAATTGAATTTTGACCCAGGTATATTCTTCTTTTTTTTTTTTTTATTGAGAACAATGTGACTTACAAGTCTTTCACAGTTGTAGTTCAGTTTCATATTCACAGTGAATCAGGGTCATTCCCACCACCAGTGTGTGTGTGTGTGTGTGTGTGTGTGTGTGTGTGTGTGTGTGTGTGTGTGTGTTTTGTCACATCCAGCAGTGCTCAGGGGTTACTCCTGACTTATCCCAAACCTCCACTCTTAGCCCCTATGGACTACTGGTGTAATAAGTCCATTTTGTGTTGACCTGTATATATTCTAAAAGAAAGAAGTGCTAGGCTCAATCTGACTGGAAATATATTATATAAATTGAAATGTCTGTGAGCTTTGGGAAGAGGAGGGTGGATGGGAGGGACCTTAGTTTCCTTCTCCCTGCACACACAAAGACCTGAGATGGGGCTCAAGATGGCAGGGGGATCAGGGTTGGCAGCAGGATGTGGAAGCAGGCTGGGAGAAGACACTACACTATAGGCAGCACTGGCCATGATTGATGGAAGGGATCAGAGGATCCCTCTCTCTGCACAAACACAGACCTGAGATGGGGTGTGGGATAGCAAGGAGATCAAGGCAGTGGCAGGCTTAATAATATATATATTTTAAACTTTATTTATTTATTTATTGATTGATTAGTTTCTGGGCCACACCCAGCAGCGCTCAGGGGTCACTCCTGGTTCTGCACTCAAAAATTGCCCCTGGACGGCTGAAGATTATATGGGATGCTGGAAATCGAACCAGGTCCTCCCAGGTTTGTTGCATGCAAGGCAAACACGCTACTGCTGTACTATCTCTCTGGCCCCATTAATAATATTTTTTAACAATGAAAATTTTTAGGATTTACATAAGGATATTTGCTGAATGCTACAGATAATAAAAGTATGCAAGTATTAATCAAAGCATTGGGTTATATCTCAGTGAACATTCTGTACAATTAGTGTTTCTTTTTGCACCCCATAAATCACGTAGCTTTTCTACTAAAGCAAAATTTTAGATGTGATATTAGTGGACATTTTTCTAACATGTACAAAACAAACTAGACAGTCCTTTGGACAAATTCAAATGATCCCATTAATGTAGACCATATAAAAGAGAGCTTGAGTCAAGCTTTAAATAAAAATCCATTAAAATGTTCCTTTACCACATGAACCATTTGTGGAAAGGAACTGTCAAATAAATGACTAGTCAGTACTTTGAACTGCATGGTTTTTCTTGGAAAGAAATAAATTTGTGAATTTAAGGAAAGTATTTTCTAACAGCTCTGTTATTACTGGTTAAAGGTAGCAATGATAATCAGTTGATCAATGCTAGATAATTGCCAGCTATATGACCCAGATATAATCAAGCACTCCTACTCCAAGGCTGCACCTATCTGCTACACACACTTCTAATATTGCAATAATATTTCACCCTTCATGTTTATATCTCCATTTAAATACATTTGACACAAACCCTATGCTCTATTTTTTTTAATTTTCAGCTGGTGATTTAATCAACATTACTGATAGACTAAATGGGAGATCTAGATCCAGGCATTTGAATCCTTGTACTCCAAGTTTTGTGGATGTAAATGAAGATGAACAAATGAGAAGCAAAGACTGTTTGATTTTATATTGTGTTGGGATTCAGACTCAGGACTTCCTACTCCAATATCATTTCTGTTACTGGACCACTTTGATGCATTCAGTCCAAAACATTTTTATTTTGAACCTGCTTAAAAAAAAAAAGAAATCAGCAACCATTGATGACATTCTATCAGAGATTGAAAGATTTTTAGAAAAGGGGGAAGAATTTATTAAAGAATGGGAGGGACCCAGTTCTATACCTGGCACCCATTTGGTCCACCAGCCTGCAAGGGGTGGTTTCTGAGTGCAAAGCCAGGAGTAACCCCTGAGCTCCACTGGGTGTGCCCCAACAACCAGCCAATCAATCAATTAATCAATAAATAGGGGCCCGGAGAGATAGCACAGCGGCGTTTGCCTTGCAAACAGCCAATCCAGGACCAAAGGTGGTTGGTTCGAATCCCAGTGTCCCATATGGTCCCCCGTGCCTGCCAGGAGCTATTTCTGAGCAGACAGCCAGAGTAACCCCTGAGCACTACCGGGTATGACCCAAAAATCCAAACAAAACAAAACAATTAATCAATAAATAAATGAAAAAAAGAATTCGTTAAAAAAAGGGGCAGGAGCCTTCAAAGAAGGAGATTCTGGGATGGATACTCTTCATTAGACTCATTGAATATTATGTCATGGTAAGTTGAGGTTCATGTTGGATTTTATTCTTCAGAGAAAAATCTCATATTTGTTTTTTTTCCAACTTAAAGTTTGACTTTGAGTTTAAAGTGGGGACAAAAAAAACAACAACAAAGGAAACTTGTTAGTTATTATTCAGGTGCTGGCTATGTTGGGTTGATGGTTATAGCAGTTATTATTTGGTTTCCTGGACCTCTAAAGACAGTACACTTCTTCCTGCAGGCTTGACTTATAGGAGCAGGCTTGCTTTCTGAGCTGTCTACTGTAGATGATAAATTGGTTTCTTGAACTGATGGCTGTAGATTATGGATCAGAATTCTTATAGGTCATTGTTACCTGCCACCGTCATTCATACATTCTGTCAGTTTAAGCCTCTTCTTTTAAATCAGGGGAACAAACTTTTTGTAATAGATGATGTAGAAAAAAGTTTGGACTTTGCAAACTCTGAAGCAATTATTCCACTCTGACATTTGGACACAGAAGGAAGTCACAGGAAATATGTAAACAAGTGAATTTGGCTCTGTTCCAACAAAAGTTTATTTGCAAAAAGAGGCAGCAGGCATGATTTGGCCCAAAGGCTATAGTTGGCAAATCCCTGTTCTACAGAGAAGAGTCTGTACAAGATCAACAAATGTGCAAATAACAGCTGTCTTCTGTTTTGGGACTCATTTCCCTCAGACCTACCTGCTTTCATATAGTTGAAAATAGAAATACTAAACTACATTTGTTGTCTAGTTTCTGAGTGTACTTGTACTCAAGAAGAGTAGTTCTAAACAAAAATTATTTTAAAAAATTTATTACTTTCCTCATCTTTTCAAAATCCTTTACATAGCACCCATTATACAATTACCTTGATCCCTAAAATGTTAACTTCTGTTTCAGACCTCTAAAGACCATACTTTTTATTTTTCAATGTCCCTAGAGCAGCCATGTGTAATTTATTGTGTATCATATAGTAAATCATATAGTAAATCATCTTTCTCTCAATATATCACATATCTGTCTGGTAAGGGTAGGTAAGAGTGACAACAACCACCAAATGGGCAAAGATTGATTATTTTTTGTTCTAGTTTTCTTTTGTTTGCAAAATGGATATTACAGGTAAAGACACTAAGAATAGAAAAATATTCAAAGACAGTAGAATTGATCTCTTCCTTGTGTACCTTAAACTGTACACATATATCTTCCAGAATTTTCATGTGTACTTATTCTCATGTCTGATCTGCCCTGGTTAGAATATTATAATTACTATTGATTACATTGAGCAGGATTGGGGTACCTCTTGCTTCTTTAATGCCTCTAACTGAAGGGTGGATATAAGTGAAGTTGAGGTTCTATAGAAAGTAAGTAGAACAGGCCAATCTTGAAGAATCTATCAGTTGTATAACTTCAATCAGAAGCAGAGAAGGAAGGAAATCGAAGGTGTCAGGAGAGAGGAAAGGTCCTTAGAGGAATTCGTCTTGATTTATAACATGTATTGAGTAGAAATGGCCAAGTATCTCACATGGAAGACTTGATTCATTAGAGTTGTCCCATCTTTGCTGGAAGTTATAATGTATTGGGCAAGAGTTGGAAAGAACTCCTCAAATTAGAACAGGTAGTCTTTCTTCTCTGTTTTTTTGGTGTCACTTTCACTCTTCTTCTACTATCACTTTTGTGTACCCTGTGAGCTTTTCCTATTATCAAGAACACAATGAATTGAGGGAACTGAATATGAAGGTAGAAAGACTTGGACAGGAATCTTGGCTCTGCCTCTATTCTGTGAACTTTGACAGGTTTTTTAATAAGGATAGAAATGAGGAACTGTCTGTCATCTCCACTCATGCAATTAAAGATCTATTGATGTGTGTGTACGTGTGTGTATATATGTATATATATACACATGTGTGTACTCACATGTGCAATTGACACAAACCAAATACTTTCTTGCTTTGAATCAACCAAACTTATTTTCTCATTGTTTCCTGAAGTCACTAATTTGTTTTAACTTTCTATTTTCAGGCATTACTCAACTCTTATGCTTATTTTCCCCAGTCTCCACTTATAATGCCTTCTTCTTTCTTCCCCAACCTGGATCCTATCTGCTTTCTGGAATTGGTCTTGATTCCCTATTGCTTAACTCTGTGTGAGATCTTCTCAAATATATGCTCAGAGTATTATTCTCTGAAGGATTCATTAAACCTTATATAGTTGAGGACAAAAATTCCAGGGAAGCCCAGGTGAGATCAGATGGAGCCCCAGAAAGTCAGTATGGTCCAGGAAAGATGTGGTTCTCAGCATCATGACTGTTGTGAAAGAAGATTACAGAGATAATATCAGTAAACAAAAAATTATAGTTGGAATTTCTGGCTAGAGTTCTGATATGCCCATGTAACATAATTTTACAAAATGTGAAGAAGATATTTACCATCTTCTTCCTACTCTCATGAGAATGTAATCTCCACAGACTAATAAGGCAAGAAACATATTTATATTGCTTTTTGTTTTTCTAACCTTTATGCAAGAACTTTTTTTAAAAAATAATTTTTATTTTGACCAAAGTGGATTACAAATCTTTTACAGTAATATTTTAGGTACATATTGACATTGAATTAGGGACATTCCCACCACCAATGTTTTCCTCCCTCCACCCCTGTTCCCAGCATGCATCTCATATCCCCCTCCTTTTACCCCTAGGCTGCTAGTTTAAGTGGTCCCCTCTGTGTCTAGCTTGTTGTAGATTGGATATAGATTCTGTTGTTATTGGCTTTGAATTTTGGTGTTTAAGTCTGATCATTTATTATTTCTACTCAATGTTCATACAACTGTTTGGTCTTGGTACCCTCCATTATTCCCCCCCCCCCCCCCCCAATTTGTGAGCCAGAACAAGATGGTTCAAGTTATGTGGTTCTGTTTGGTGGAAAGAAAAAAAATGGAGAGCAAAAAAATCAAAGAAGCAAAAAAAAAAAATTCCTTGTAAAGAGGCTATAAATATCAATGTAAGAGAAGAAAGGGAAAAAGGAAGAAAAACATAAAAACAATACAAAAATTTAACAAAAGAATCTAAAAAACACCACAGCAATAAAGACAACAACCAAACAATAACGAAGGTCCTGAAATAAAAACAAAACAAAGCACACACACACCCAAAAAAAGAAGAAAAAAGCAAGCAACAACTAACAATAACAAAAAATTAATTTGAACTTCTTTTTTTTTTTGCATAGTCACAGTAAATATTGGGGAGATTAGAAAGGGAATTCCCTTGGAGAGATAAGGTTACTCCACCCTTGAAGCATACTGTCATGGGAATAACTACAGGCTCTGTATATGCACTTTTACTCTCCCCTAGGTCTTTTTGTGATGTCTGGAAACTTTCTGCTCAGTTGTGGATGATAAAATCCAGCCTCTGTAACTAGAGATCTTGGTATTTGCACATGTCATAGGATGGAGTCTTTATTTATGGTTCTAGAAGTTCTGTTTTATCACTGTAGTTTTAATGAGTATTCTGTACTTGGTGGTCTTGATTTTTTACACCAATCCTAGGATGAAGTCTAGGATTGCTGTAGGCGGCTTCTGTTCTACAGCCATCAGTGAGATTTCGGTGAATCCATTTTAGGGAGAGTGGGTTGCACGGGTGGCGAAATATGAAGTATAAATAATGAAACCACACAGAGTATGTGGGGTCAACACGTTTTCTGGCAGGGTTGCAACAAATTTAACCTTTAGGCAAGGGGTTTTATAGGGGTAAAACCAGCCATAGGTATAGAGAAGAATAATTATAATCACAAAGCAAAGTACAACAATAACAATACCTAAACTATAGGTGTGACTGTAAAAAATCTAAGTTACAAAGGAGAAGGTGCAACTCAAGGCAGCTCTTTGCAAGCTTACTTCAAATGCAAAATCAGGATAAGGAGGAAGTAGGAATTATCTAAGATCTTGATCTTCACTGGGCTGGACTCTATTGTTTTAGAGGTCAAGTAAAGGAAGGAGCCAAATCCCCTAAATTATGGTTAGGTGTGGTTCCCTTTTTCTAAGGAGAGTCAATAGCCCAGGGATCTGCTCTCTGGTTTCGCCCTTGATTACCAGAAACTGCAGCTACAAGGACATATTTGAAAAAGAGAAAAAACATTGTCTTAATTTATAGGTTCTAAATATTATACAGAAAAAGGGGTTCTCTTAGTAATCGTTGGTGCTGGAATTTTTGAGTCAAATTATTTGATAGAGGCCACAATTTTGCCTGAGATTTTACAAAGGAGAGATAGCCAAATAATGGCTGAAAATGTAATGCCAAGCATCTCTTTGAAAATTCCTCAACCATCCAAGCAGGGAAAAAAGGCATCCACAGAGGGCCTCTTGAGGAACCCTGTGGGGGTTATTTCAGTTCTCTCCACCAGGAAAATCTGAGGATACTTCTGGTGGGCTGAGCTCCCCTAAAAGTTTATGCATGCTGTGGCATAGGATAGTCTTTTATTATGTTTCCAGAAGTGCAAGAACTATTTTTAAGTAATAATATTGATTGCATTTATCCATGCCTCAATTCCATTGAAGTCGCCATCTAACACCTTGTAAGCATAGTGCATCCTTACTGATAAGAATAAAAAATAAAGCATGGATAACAATTCTTGTAAACTTATGATATAACTGTAATGTATTTTACTCACCTATAAGAACTCAACCATAGAACCAACTGTCAAGAAGGGCTACAGTTTACATAGGTTAAAAAACTGGATACAGGATTCCTCTATAGAACAAAAAGCTCATTGAGAGGTTGTTTTAAAAGAAAATATAGACTATTTCAAGAGAAGGTATTTCTGGTGTAGGACCAACACCTATATTTTAGGCTGTTGAGTATCTTAATTTAGGAAAGAGCATGCAGGACTCTCTGCTTCTCCTCATTCAGGCAGACACGGCTAATAAGTCAGAACACCTTGCCACCTTGCTAGAGCATGGATCTGTGTTTTTACAAAGAATCTTTACAAGCAGCCATTACTAGTATAAAATGCATTAGAATTGAACTTGACTTGAAGCCTCTTTGATATCTCCAGTCTTAATTCAGGAGGACCTCCCCCAATCGACTTGTCTCTCATTATTATCCCATTATTATCCCAAAGATCTGCATGGATAGAAACCTAATCTCCAAGCCTTCCTTTGTTTTCTTATTCAGTAGCCAGCAAGCTCTCATCTCCAAACATGGTATCTTCTGCTGTAAAGATATTTTTGTTATTCTAAGAAACAACCAAACTATCAAAGGAGAAATTTGCAAGACGACTGTGAAATTTATTGGGAACAAGTCCCCATGCATACAAGGTCACTTGTAAAGCTGCAAATCTCTGCTTCAGTGCATGGCCCTGTTCCTGTAATGTGCAGCTCTGAACACATTTTATTTTTTATCCTTTAAGTCACTTTATAAACATTTTCTAATTGATTTATTGCCATGAAAGCAGTTTCAAACATGGCATCAAGTGATGAAAAGGCCAGCAGAACTGATTTATGATGAAAGATTAAGAATGAGATCAGAGCTGAGACTTGACCGAAGACGCACGGGTGCCCACCTCTGGCACCTGTGATCTGCCAGCAGAGCAGAAACTCCAAAGCAAGAGCTGAATGTTTTCAACTGGCCATTAGAGGTTTGAACAGAGAATGTTGATTTTTTTTTAAATGAGGAAAAATTTAAATGGTCAGAATGGGTTCTCTAGGCTGTTCCCCAAACTGCAGAACTGAGGAAGAGAAATTACTCCTATAGTTGGAAACAAAATCAGTCATTGTATACACCCTGTTACCCAGTTCCCATCTTCCTTTTTTAAAACTGTTTATCTGTGTGTGTGTGTGTGTATGGGGGGGGTACACCAGGTGGGGCCCAGAATGTATCTGGTTTGGCTCTACACTCAGGAACCAGTCCTTCAAGGCTTAGAAGTCCTGAAGAATGAAACTAGGTCAGCCTCATGCTAGACAAATGCCCTACCTGCTGTACTATCTTTCTAGCTCCATATATTGGCACTTTTTGGTTTTATTTTCTGGCCATACCCAGTTATAGTCTGTTTTTTTTTTTTCTAACTTTATGCTTAAGGATCAGTTCTGGTTGGCTCAAGAGGACCATTTGTAGGGGCTAGGAACCTAACCCAGGTCTATACAAAGCAAACATCCTCACTGTACTATCACTCTGACCCTGGGTGCATCTACTTTTACTCATAACATGGGTTTCAGGTAAATAGCTTTTAAATATATATATATACACACACACACACACATACATTTTAAAATTTTGTGAATGCAGTCCCCCACTATCACAAATTATGGAGTCGAGTTTCATATTTTGGGGAAATCGAAGGGTCAGCACATCCAAAGTGCAGTAGATGAGCCTCACCCTGGGGTAACCACCTTCATGATCTTGGTATTTTTTCTGCCAGGAAATTAATAAAAAATATTTTTATTAAGATACATTTTCAGGGCCGGAGTGATAGCATGGAGGTAAGGCATTTGCCTTTCATGCAGGAGGTCATGGTTCAAATCCCGGCATCCCATATGGTCCCCCATGCCTGCCAGGAGCAATTTCTGAGCCTGGAGCCAGGAATAACCCCTGAGTACTGCCGGGTGTGACCCCCCCCCCAAAAAAAAAAAAAACCACACACACAAAAAAAGATACATTTCCAAAGTTGTTCTTAATAGAGTTGTTTCAAGCACACAATATTCCAACACCAGTTCAACCATCAATGTGCCCTTCTTTCCATCAATGTCTCCAGCTTTTCACCCACCCTTCAAGTAAGTAGCATTATATTTTGACATTTGTATATTTTATGTTGTTATCACCATCACAAATCTGTTTTATGTTTTTCACATGCAATGACCCCCTTTGCCCATGTTACCAGTATTCTTCCCATTTGCTAGTACCATTCTGTTACCATATGGGCCTTGTTTGCTTGTTTGTTTTGTTTCTTTCTCCTACATCTATGAGAAAAATTGCCTGCCATTCATCTCTTTATCCAGCTTGACTTATTTCACTAACCATACACCCTTCTAAATTAAAACATATTATTATTAAATGCACTATTTAAATTGTTTTTTTGGGGCCACACCCAGTGGTGCTCTGGGAGTTACTCTTAGCTCTGTACACAGAAATCACTCCTGGCAGGCTCGGGGGACCATATGGGATGCTAGGGATCAAACCCAGGTCTGTCCCAGTGTCCCAGGGAGGCTTCATGCCAGGCAAATGCTCTAGAGCTGTGCTATCACTCCAGCCCCAGCATCAGGTGATGCTCAAAGGTGATTACTCTTGGCTCTGCTCTCAGAGTAGATCAGGGGATGATCAGGGGACCATATGGGATGCCAGTGGTCATACCGGGTTGGCTGTGTGCAAGGCAATCAAATGCACGAATTTGGCAGCACATGCACTATTTCACCTTCTATAGTTGAGCAATGTTATATGTGAAAATATATACCACTTTGGGGGAGACTTCAGTCTTTGTGTCCTCATCAAATTGAGAATAAGCAACCCTCAACCAAGGAAACTTATTTGTTTACTGAGGAATAGGTTATCTGTCAAAAAGATTGTCTATTGATTATACAGATGCAAATAGACATGACTATAACTACTTTTTCCAGGCTTTGGTAAGTAATGTTCGGGTCTGTAGACAAAGTCTAGTAACAAAATCAACAAAATGTTGCATTAATTCTTCATGCCTCAAAAGAAGCCTTTGGTTTAATTTCTGTTATTTTGTTAAGAGTGAATATCTCAACTGAAGAGAAATAATACTTCAGAGCTCAAAATGCCTCATTAAGTCTCAGGTGCATTCACCTAAAAAATAATTGACTATTTTGCTATGTACAGCTTATGATTAAGCCAATTTTGGGAGGAAGAAAACACTCAAAGAAATAGAAATTTTGACCATTGTCATAAGGATCTAATGTTGATAGCTAAAGGACTCAGGTTTTCTGACTCTTCCTGAGCACCTCTCTGAGGCTGAGTTATTATTGGTCAGTTGATTTTTGATAATTTGGCTCAAGTAGAATTTGGGGAATTAGGTCTATGGGGGAAAATGGTGGTGTCTATTCTTGTGAAATAGGGCAATACTGGAAATCAAGGATATACTGACTTGGGCAAACTTGAACTTGAGAATTATTGGAAGAATGAATACTTTGAGATCCCAAAGTATAGGGCCTGTAAAGGTTTGATTAATAAAGCAGGCTTTAAAGAATGGAAAGATTCAGAAGAAAGAAGACTCCCAGGCAGAAGAGTCTCTAGAAAAAGACAGTGGATATTATAGGGGGAAGTTACATAGTAGAAAAACCCAAACCTTTATTTAGATGTTTAGGAACCTGAAAGATAATACAGAGAGTAAAATAAAGGACTCCTAAAGCAGGTTATCTGAATGCCAAGGCCACTCAGGGAATGCTGCCCTGAGGATGGGCACCCTGTCTATCTGTCTATCTCCCCCGGAAGATGACCTTCAGAAATTATACCTAAAACCTCCTTATTCCTCACATTCCCTTATGAGATTTTAAACTTCTTTAGTGTTAGCATTAATTGAGAATCTATTTGTTATCTACCCTTCTTTCTGTGACTATTTATTGTTGAACAATAAATATCCAACGGAGAGGACAGTTGGGGCTCTGTATTCATGAGACAGACAGCCCCTGACCTTCATGCTTTCTCTCTAATGTCTGTCTTGTTTTCTTAATCTTCATGGCAACCCTGTTTCAGGCTCATTCACTCAGAGCTGGCCTCCAACAGTCATGGTGATAAGCAAAAACAGAGGATGTGAAAGACAAGAGTGATAGGTAAGGAATTGATTTAGCTAAATTTCTAACAGTGAGGGGTTTGGAACATAGCAGGGCTCAGCGTGTACCCCCAGCTCTGTTCTGTGCCTGGAATACAATAGGGGGTCAACCTCCATGCTGTTCAACTCCCAGGAACTTCACTCTGATATGTGCAGTGTGAACGGAACCCCTGCAGTGGGGGAAAGAGAGAGGCACCCAGGAAAATAATAACAAAGAGCTTTATCATGGGTAGGAGGAGATACGAGCTATTCGTAAGTATTTGGAAGTTGTTTTGGGGAAGGTGCCTTTTAAGCCTACTCGTGATGGTGATGAAAGAGAGTGAAATACATTTCAGGCAGAAGAGAACTGCAGCATAGGTAAAAGGTTTCAGGACTGCTGAATTATCTTGAGCTTGGTTGTTGAATATTAAAAGGGAATGTTTGTATGTACTGATAGGAATGAAGGGAAGGAGTCCAGAGGAAAGAACTTTTTCTAGGGAGGTTATTAAACAGCATGATATATGCAAACATTAATCTGCATTCACAGGGAAACCTTTCAGAAATATAAGGAAAGTTACTCATTGGGAAGAAAATGAATGAGAAAGATAGTATTGTCAGTGAGACAAGATGGGGGACCAAGTAAGATGGTGGCAGAGGGCTAAGAGTTTGGTAGGGTCTGGAGGGTAGCATTGTTGTGCGATGGAGAAGCAGCAGGGATGACATGATCTTCTGGTTCTTTCCTTCACATTTAATGAATAATTTAATGAATATTTTTCACACTTAACACATTCTAGGTTAGTGCTGGTCAGAACTTAGAAACAGCTGGCAATGTTTTGCTTTGAACTTGCACGGGCATAGAGACTGACAAATATATGGAACAACAGAACTTGGCAAGTCTTTCATCATCTGGCAAAAATGGCTCTGCCTTATTAATAGTGGGAAGCATATCATAACTCTTAGCTGCATTTCTAGCAAACACTTTTTCTTTCTCTGGGGCTGATGGATTTGCTAAAAACTTGAGAGTTGTTTGGAAAGGGACTATGGGGGCATACCACCTATGCAATAAGTTGAGAACTGGAAGGATTTTAAGCCATAAGTTCTAATAATGTGTGATATTATAGAGAGCATACACAAAAATATGACAGCAGATCCCAGGTACCATCACTACCACCGTTTCCCACTGATACCTAATATATGAGATTGCTGTGCTCTGCTACAAAATGACTTACAAAGTCTATTCTGCAAAACTGATGCTTCAATAAATTAGATAAGTGGAAGAAACAGAATATAAGAAAACATATAAAAAAAAACCCTGGAAGGTCAACTAAATCTGGGGAGATAAAACTCAATAGTTTCAGGGACAGAAACAAAATGGAGTTTTCTTTGTTTTAGATTGAAAATTACCAGGCACGATTTGAAGTTATAACAGGAGTCAGAGGCATCCTTCACAGGAGAGCAATTTTACAAGCCAGCTAGGAATCTGGAGTTATCTACACACTTTTGGTGTGGTTGCCAACTTGCACTCTGATAAGAAATATTTCACCAGCAAGGGAATGTTGAAGCAGATGAAAAATCTTCTCTCTCCCTTTTGAGTGGTGATCCCAGGGGGATGTGAAATGAGCAAAACTCTCATATCACATATATATGATGGATGCTTTAAAAAATTAAATATGATTTAAACAAAGGGGTTTACAAAGTTATTCATAATATAGCTGTTTCACATTACAAAGTTTTTCATGATTGAATTTCAGTTATATAAAGTCCAACAACCTTCACCAATGCAAATTTCCCACCACCAATGTCCCCAGTTTCTTTCCTGCCTATCCCCCTGCCCTCTCCCCTGCTTGCCTCTGGGGCAGACATTTTTCTTCTATCTCACTCTTCCTTTATTTTCTTTTAGACAATATTATTTGCAACATTGCTACTAAAGGATTATCATGCATATCACTTTATCCTCTTTCAGCACCCAGTTCTTGACCAGACCATTTCCAACTATCTTTCTCATAATGGTCTTTTCTTTTATTTTTAAGTTTATTAATTTTTTATTTTTAATTATGAGAACAAAGATGCAAAGAAAGAGGACAAGGTAAAGTTACAGTGGAAGGACAATCACCCATAAACAGAATTCTCGGTAGTCCCATTGCTGATATCTTTTTTTTTTTTTTTAATTTTTTTTTATTTAAACACCTTGATTACATACATGATTGTGTTTGGGTTTCAGTCATAAAAGGAACACCACCCATCACCAGTGCAACATTCCCATCACCCAAGTCCCAAATCTCCCTCCTCCCCCCCCAACCCCGGCCTGTACCCTAAACAGGCTCTACATTTCCCTCATACATTCTCAATATTAGGACAGTTCAAAATGTAGTTATTTCTCTAACTAAACTCATCACTCTTTGTGGTGAGCTTCCTGAGGTGAGCTGGAACTTCCAGCTCTTTTCTCTTTTGTGTCTGAAAATTATTATTACAAGGGTGTCTTTCATTTTTCTTAAAACCCATAGATGAGTGAGACCATTCTGCGTTTTTCTCTCTCTCTCTGACTTATTTCACTCAGCATAATAGATTCCATGTACATCCATGTATAGGAAAATTTCATGACTTCATCTCTCCTGACAGCTGCATAATATTCCATTGTGTATATGTACCACAGTTTCTTTAGCCATTCGTCTGTTGAAGGGCATCTTGGTTGTTTCCAGAGTCTTGCTATGGTAAATAGAGCTGCAATGAATATAGGTGTAAGGAAGGGGTTTTTGTATTGTATTTTTGTGTTCCTAGGATATATTCCTAGGAGTGGTATAGCTGGATCGTATGGGAGCTCGATTTCCAGTTTTTGGAGGAATCTCCATATCGCTTTCCATAAAGGTTGAACTAGACAGCATTCCCACCAGCAGTGGATAAGAGTTCCTTTCTCTCCACATCCCCGCCAACACTGTTTATTCTCATTCTTTGTGATGTGTGCCATTCTCTGGGGTGTGAGGTGGTATCTCATCGTTGTTTTGATTTGCATCTCCCTGATGATTAGTGATGTGGAACATTTTTTCATGTGTCTTTTGGCCATGCGTATTTCTTCTTTGTCAAAGTGTCTGTTCATTTCTTCTCCCCATTTTTTGATGGGGTTAGATGTTTTTTTCTTGTAAAGTTCTGTCAGTGCCTTGTATATTTTGGAGATTAGCCCCTTATCTGATGGGTATTGGGTGAATAGTTTCTCCCACTCAGTGGGTGGCTCTTGTATCCTGGGCACTATTTCCTTTGAGGTGCAGAAGCTTCTCAGCTTAATATATTCCCATCTGTTAATCTCTGCTTTCACTTGCTTGGAGAGTGCAGTTTCCTCCTTGAAGATGCCTGTAATGTCCTGTAGTGTTTTGCCTATGTGCTGTTCTATATATCTTATGGTTTTGGGGCTGATATCGAGGTCTTTAATCCATTTGGATTTTACCTTTGTACATGATGTTAGCTGGGGGTCTAAGTTTAATTTTTTGCAAGTGGCTATCCAATTGTGCCAACACCACTTGTTGAAGAGGCTTTCCCTGCTCCATTTAGGATTTCCTGCTCCTTTATCAAAAATTAGATGGTTGTATCTCTGGGGAACATTTTCTGAGTATTCAAGCCTATTCCACTGATCTGAGGACCTATCCTTATTCCAATACCATGCTGTTTTGATAATTGTTGCTTTGTAGTACAGTTTAAAGTTGGGAAAAGTAATTCCTCCCATATTCTTTTTCCCAATGATTGATTTAGCTATTCGAGGGTGTTTATTGTTCCAAATGAATTTCAAAAGTGTCTGATTCACTTATTTGAAGAATGTCATGGGTATCTTTAGAGGGATGGCATTAAATCTGTATAGTGCCTTGGGGAGTATTGACATTTTGATGATGTTAATCCTGCCAATCCATGAGCAGGGTATGTGTTTCCATTTCCGTGTGTCCTCTCTTATTTCTTGGAGCAGAGTTTTATAGTTTTCTTTGTATAGGTCCTTCACATATTTAGTCAAGTTGATTCCAAGATATTTGAGTTTGTGTGGTACTATTGTGAATGGGGTTGTTTTCTTAATGTCCATTTCATCCTTATTACTATTGGTATATAGAAAGGCCATTGATTTTTGTGTGTTAATTTTGTAGCCTGCCACCTTGCTATATGAGTCTATTGTTTCTAGAAGCTTTTTGATAGAGTCTTTAGGGTTTTCTAAGTAGAGTATCATGTCATCTGCAAACAGTGAGAGCTTGACTTCTTCCTTTCCTATCTGGATTCCCTTGATATCCTTTTCTTGCCTAATCGCTATAGCAAGTACTTCCAGTGCTATGTTGAATAGGAGTGGTGAGAGAGGACAGCCTTGTCTTGTGCCAGAATTTAGAGGAAAGGCTTTCAGTTTTTCTCCATTGAGGATAATATTTGCCACTGGCTTGTGGTAGATGGCCTTCACTATATTGAGGAAGGTTCCCTCCATTCCCATCTTGCTGAGAGTTTTGATCAAGAATGGGTGTTGGACCTTATCAAATGCTTTCTCTGCATCTATTGATATGATCATGTGGTTTTTATTTTTCTTGTTATTGATGTTGTGTATTATGTTGATAGATTTACGGATGTTAAACCAGCCTTGCATTCCTGGGATGAAACCTACTTGATCGTAGTGGATGATCTTCTTAACGAGGCATTGAATCCTATTTGCCAGGATTTTGTTGAGGATCTTTGCATCTGCATTCATCAGTGATATTGGTCTGTAATTTTCTTTTTTGGTAGCGTCTCTGTCTGGTTTAGGTATCAAGGTGATGTTGGCTTCATAAAAGCTATTTGGAAGTGTTTCTGTTTGTTCAATTTCATGAAAGAGTCTTGCCAAGATTGGCAGTAGTTCCTCTTGGAAAGTTTGATAGAATTCATTAGTGAATCCATCTGGACCCGGGCTTTTGTTTTTCGGCAGACATTTGATTACTGTTTTAATTTCATCAATGGTGATGGGGGTGTTTAGATATGCTACATCCTCTTCCTTCAACCGTGGAAGATTATAAGAGTCCAAGAATTTATCCATTTCTTCCAGGTTCTCATTTTTAGTGGCGTAGAGTTTTTCAAAGTAGTTTCTGATTACCCTTTGAATCTCTGTCATATCAGTAGTGATCTCTCCTTTTTCATTCCTGATACGAGTTATCAAGTTTCTCTCTCTCTCTTTCTTTGTTAGGTTTGCCAGTGGTCTATCAATCTTGTTTATTTTTTCAAAGAACCAACTTCTGCTTTCGTTGATCTTTCGGATTGTTTTTTGAGTTTCCACTTCGTTGATTTCTGCTCTCAGCTTTGTTATTTCCTTCTGTCTTCCTATTCTTGGGTCCTTTTGTTGAGCATTATCTAGTTCTATTAGCTGTGTCATTAAGCTACTCAGGTAAGCTCCTTCTTCCTTCCTGATGTGTGCTTGCAAAGCTATAAATTTTCCTCTCAGTACTGCTTTTGCTGTGTCCCATAAGTTCTGAGAGTTTGTGTCTTTATTGTCATTTGTTTCCAGGAACCTTTTTATTTCCTCCTTGATTTCATCTCGGACCCACTGGTTATTGAGCATGAGGCTGTTTAACTTCCAGGTGTTAAAGTGTTTCTTCTGAGTCCCTTTGGAGTTCACAAATAATTTCAGAGCCTTGTGGTCAGCGAAGGTAGTCTGCAAAATTTCTATCCTCTTGATCTTATGGAGGTATGTTTTATGTGCCAGCATGTAGTCTATCCTAGAGAATGTCCCATGTACATTGGAGAAGAATGTGTATCCAGGTTTCTGGGGATGGAGTGTCCTATATATATCCACTAGGCCTCTTTCTTCCATTTCTCTCCTCAGGTCTAGTATATTCTTGTTGGGTTTCAGTCTGGTTGACCTGTCCAGTGTTGACAAAGCCGTGTTAAGGTCCCCCACAATTATTGTGTTGTTGTTGATATTATTTTTCAGATTTGTCAACAGTTGTATTAAATATTTTGCTGGCCCCTCATTCGGTGCATATATGTTTAGGAGAGTGAATTCTTCCTGCTCTACGAACCCCTTGATTAATATAAAATGTCCGTCTTTGTCCCTTACAACCTTCCTGAGTATAAAGTTTGCATTATCTGATATTAGTATGGCCACTCCAGCTTTTTTATGGGTGTTGTTTGCTTGGATAACTTTTCTCCAGCCTTTTATTTTGAGTCTATGTTTGTTCTGACTATTCAGGTGCGTTTCTTGTAGGCAGCAGAAGGTTGGATTGAGTTTTTTGATCCATTTAGCCACTCTGTGTCTCTTAACTGGTGCATTTAGTCCATTGACGTTGAGAGAAAGAATTGTCCTGGGATTTAACGCCATCTTTATTTCAAAATTTGGTGTGTCTTTTGGGTAGTCTTGTCTTAGATTAGGTCTTTCAGTTTTTCTCTTAAGACTGGTTTTGTGTCTGTGAAGTTTCTGAGCTGTTTTTTGTCTGTGAAACCATGTATTCTTCCATCAAACCGGAAAGTGAGTTTTGCTGGGTATAGTATTCTGGGTGAAGCATTCATTTCATTCAGTCTTGTCACAATATCCCACCACTGCTTTCTGGCATTGAGCGTTTCTGGTGACAGGTCTGCTGTAAATCTCAGGGAAGCTTGCTTGAACATGATTTCCCCTTTTGATCTTGCTGTTTTCAGAATTCTGTCTCTATCTGTGGGATTTGTCATTGTAACTAGGATGTGTCTTGGGGTGGTTTTTCTGGGGTCTCTTTTGGTTGGTACTCTTTGGGCATGCAGGATTTGATCACATATATTCTTTAGCTCTGGAAGTTTCTCTTTAATGATGTTCTTGACCATTGATTCTTCCTGGAAATTTTCTTCCTGGGTCTCTGGGACTCCAATGATTCTTAAGTTGTTTCTGTTGATCTTATCATAGACTTCTATTTTCGTCTGTTCCCATTCTTTGACTAATTTTTCCATTGTCTGCTCATTTGCTTTAAGTTTTTTGTCCAATCTCTCCTGCTGTATGGAATTGTTATGTATCTCATCTTCCACAGCACCAAGTCTATTCTCAGCTTCTGATACCCTGTCCCAGAGCTTATCCATTTTGTCATTCACTTCGTTTACTGACTTTTTCAGTCCTGTTAGTTGACATGTTATTTCAATTTGGAGTTTTGTCATTTCTGCCTTCATATTTTCTTGGTTCTTATTAGTGTTCTGTTCAACTCGATCCATGGTTTCTTGGAGTCTGTTGAGCACCTTCCATATTGCTAGTCTAAAGTCCTTATCTGAGAGGTTGATTAGTTGTTCAGTCATTATCTGGTCCTCAGAATTGTCATCTTCATTCTCTATGTCTGATGCTGGCCTGCGTTGTTTCCCCATTGTCACACTTGTATTGTGGGTTTTTCTACGTGTTGTAGTGGTATTCATTGTCTATATGATGTAGGCAGCACACTCCTCTGGCTCCTCCCTTTCTGGATGGGCTGACTTGCCTCTATGGGAGGGGAGTTCTCCGTGGATGAAGCCTCACACTGGGTCAAATCTTAGGCCCGAGATTTGCAACAGAGAAGACAGTCCAGAGAGGAATGTTTGCTTCTGTGATATAGCGCCGTTCTTAGTGTGATTTTTCCTTCTTGTTGCAATGGAGTTCTTTCCTTAGAAAGAGTGCACGGCCACGTAGCGAAGCGGAGCGGCCGTCCTCCTCTGAGCCTCTTTTTGCCCCACTCGCAAGAGTTTCACGCAAGAGGACAGTAGACAGACATAGACAGGTCACACTCACAGTCTTTCACAGCTGAGCCCCACTGGGCCGGTGTACTTTCGCGGATTTTCCCCGCCTGGTGTCACACACAGGGAGCCCCCATTGCTGATATCTTAACTTTGAACTTTCAGCCAGAAAACATTAAGAAAAATAAAGCAGAACCCGTGTACAATTACTTTATCCCTCAAGTCCTCAGATTATAGTACATAATATTTCTTAGCAGCATACAAAACAATCTAAAGACATAAAACTTATGTAACTCCTTAAACATTGAAGGCAAAGTACTTTATTACATTTTCATGCACATGCATATTAGTTTAAGTTAACCTCAAATGTTTAAGTGGGTTGTTTTTCTAGAGGACTAGAGTCAAAGGAGTACAGTAAAAATGGTGTTAGAGTGGCAATTATTGTTTGCATAGGCCCACCAAAATATGAGGGACATGGAAAGGAAAAGCCTTGGCCTAAATACAAGAAGACCCTACCCCTGAAGTTTCCTGGCATAATACCAACTCTAGGCTCCAGGCAAACTAGTTTGTCCAATCCAGGTCATTGTCTGTAGTGCCAATACACTTTTATTTTTCACACAGTCTCTCATGTTTCTGTATTCAAGATCCTGGAATCTGCATATCCTATATTGCAGTCAGGATGGTGCAGAGTATCCTCTCGTTTCACCTCACACTTAAAGGGCAATGCAGAGAACCCTGTCTTGTAGAGTGGGTCATTGTTGTTGTCAAGTCTTCTTAGTGTTAAGGGAAGTCTCTTTTGAGCAGGCCTATGTCAAAGCCCTGGTAGGGTCTTCCCTGGTAGAGGATTGCTTCCAGATGTTGTTATAAAAAACCTTGGATGTTTTGTAGATAGCTTCCCTGGTTCAGGGGTGAATGGAGGATGCCCATTCTTCTGAGGCCTGTGCTAGGTCATTATATCAATGTTCAGGGTGTAAGGTCTCATTGCACTACGTGATTTGTGTGTTTCAACCTCTATTAGATAAGAACTCATTTGTATGTATAGTATGTTCCCATTTTAATGTGCCTATGCAAACAAGGAACAATGCCACGTGGTGTTATCGGCGCATATGGGGCCCATAAGAAGACCAACCACCCCCATAACATGGTTCAATAATGGTCTTTTCTTTTTTCATTTTTTAAATATTATCTTTATTTAAGCACATTAATTACAAACATATTGTAGTTGGGTTTAGTCATAAAAAATATCTCCCCTTTACCAGTGCACCATTCCCATCACCAATGTCCCCAATCTCCCTACTCCCCCATGACTGCTTGTATTCGAGACAGGCATTCTACTTCTCTCACTCACATAATGGTCTTTTCTGCCCTAACTGCATACCCCCAATATTTGTGGCAAGCTTTTTATCATGGACTAGTTGTCCTGGCCCCCATCTCTGTTGTTTTTGGATATCACTACTAAACTTTCTTTTTAAAAAAAATTCTAAAAATTACTGCAATCATTCTATGCTTATCCTTCTCCCTCTGACTCATTTTGCTAGGCATAATACTCTTCATAATTAGCCACATCTTAGCAAATTTTATGATTTGATTTTTTCAAATAGCTGCAACCTCCCAGGGTGTTAGAATCTCAGAAGAACAATAAAGGTTTTGTACCTTGTTTGTACAGACATTTATCTAGAGACTTCCTTTGCTTTATTCATAATTTTACAGCAACCAGAGACCCCATTTTGCTCTATGCTAGCATCTTCCCTCAAGCAATGGTAGACTAAATCTTATGGCTGATGAGAATCATGACCCCATCTGGCTTTGCTCAAAACGCTCATGAGGCAGAGAAGAGTGTCTGATGGGTACATGGCGTGTAGAACCAGAGAAGAAATAAAAAGATTTACTCTCCTTTTGAGGACAGTACTTTACAGTTTACAAATCCATACCTGCCCAGAAAAAGGTAGAGAGACAATGTGCCTGTGGCCCATTATTCACAGTATTGGAATAACAAATGGGGTTCAGTTTGTGGAAAGTCTTTTCTGTTGCTGGGTAGAGATTCTAATGACAAACATAGTCTCCTGAAATCACACCTCTGCCCTCACTATTGTGAGTTGTTGGGGAGTCCATGCATATAGGTCAATGGAGCCTCAGTTTCTCTCTGTTTTTTGGAAATAATTACAGGTTCAATCTGTCTCTGAAAATCCCTGGGATCTACACATAGTGACAAGAATCTTCCTGTCTTGCTTGTGGCTACTGTTTACTTCAAGCGAAATATGGATCTTTTTACAGAATTATAGAAAATGGAAGTGATTATTCTATGAGGTGATCTATTGAATATCTGAATTAGGTAAAAACACACATACCATATTTTCCAGCGTATAAGACAACTGGGCATATAAGATGACCCCCTAATTTTGCAGTTAAAACATAGGTTTAGGTCTATATTCTCTGTATCAGACAGAATGTTCCTGTGCTGCGTGTGCTTCATGTGTTCCTGTGCTCATGTACCACAGTGAGCCAATCACAACAAGCAAAGGTCCAAAGGTTCTACTGTAATAGACTTCCTCTCTGACTCTGGCCAATCTGAGCAGGCTTTTGACAGTGTAGATTCGGGTCCAGAACATTGTCTCATTGGCATGCATCAAAAGCCCGCTTGGATTGGCTGAGTCAAAGAGGCGGTCTGAGCAGCCTGGCAGAAATTGGTGCAGGATCGAGTTGGAAAATTCATTTTGTGGCAATATTCAGACAATTTTCGTTTAGCAGCATATTGAAACATTTTTTTTAGAGTAATTGCTCTTTTTTTTTTTATTTAAACACCTTGATTACATACATGATTGTGTTTGGGTTTCAGTCATAAAAGGAACACCACCCATCACCAGTGCAACATTCCCATCACCCAAGTCCCAAATCTCCCTCCTCCCCACCCAACCCCCGCCTGTACCCTAAACAGGCTCTACATTTCCCTCAATATTGAAACATTTTTTGGGATATACTTGGCGTATAAGACGATCCCCGATTTTCGGTTCTTTCAAAAGTCGTCTTATACGCCAGAAAATACGGTACTTAAATTTAGGAAAAAGTGGAGTGAAGAATTGGAAATAGAATTTGTGAGCTATCTGGTTAACTGTTTAAGCTCACAGACCTTCACCTGTTTGTCCTGCTTCTAGAAATTTTCAGATCCCTGTAGTTCTACAATTTCAGGCTGTGACAACCCTATTCCAGCATTCTCGACTTCCTGTACCTTTACCCACCCCGGAAGCCTACCATCTCTGTTTCCTAGGGCTAAGTGACCTTCCCTTCACACCCAAGAGCAAGAGTTAGTGTGTACACTGGAAGTCAAAGGAGAGCTGTACATGCTGCTGCAGAAAGGCTGTTGTATGCTGTGAAATGATGCTCTGCTCATAAACATCATCATGTCCTCCAAAAGTGGTGCATTAGCTGGATCTGGCTGCATTGGGCTGCTCCATTACCTTCAGTGAGCACCTGGTGACAATTTGATAATTATTTTTGTGATGGTAGGTCAGTAATAATGGTGACTCTTCTGCTCCTCACAGATAGGAGGAAACCATTTTCAACCCTGAGTTTGAGGTGCAGCCTGCCAAGTGAGGAAGGCACATTGGCTGGAGAGATAGTGGGCTCCCTATTCCTTTTATTCTCTTGTCTCACTCCTACTTTTCAACCTTCTTGGAGTTAGAAGAATCGGTCTTGTAGGACTGTAAAAATCATGGAGAAAGCAGTACAAAGAGAATGGCTTACCATAAGGAAATTCTCAATTTTCTTGCTAGAAATTGGAAATGCAGGTGTTAGGGCAAATACACAAGAGGTCAGAAGCTTTTTTTCTCTTCATCTTGCAGTGTTGCTGGCTTCTACTGATGATTCTTTTTACTTTTTATGTTCAAAACTTAATTTAAACACTGTGATTTACAAAATTATTCATAAAACAGTTGTTTCAGGAATTCAATGATTCTTCACCAGTCCCACCACCAGTGTGACCTTCCCTTCATCAGTATCCTCAGTTTTTCACCCACTCCCATGACTGCTCCCTAAGCAAGCACAAAACAATTTACTTTATATTGTTTGTTAGAACATGTAGCTCACAATGGTGTTACTAGATTCATTGTCTGTGGATTTACTGAGCTATTTGGTACCAGATGAGCTTTCTGTGTAATTGTTTTGCTCACTGAGTTTTGTGGGTTTCTATGAAACGTTCCCATCTAATTTGCTGTGCTCCTACTGTGCCGTTGGTACTGTGAAATTTGGAGGTGTCGTGCTGTTGCATAACTCTGGGAGCTGTAGAATTGGGATGATTCAGCAGGTTGACATCTCTCTGAGATTAGTTGTGGAGCTGTGAAGCTCAGCCATTTATATTTGGAAGGATGTTGCATGTTGGTGGTGGGGATGGGGGCAGTGGTTTGGGCATCTTGGCAGTACATTAACTGCACCTGAACTCATCTTGAAAAAGTTACAGAGATCTCAGTCTAGAGATTGGGTTTAAAGCTGGGACAATTCAGCAATGATAAGACTAGGCCCTCTGGTGATTCTTGATGTATTTTGGCTTGTAGTTGCACCACTCTATTGCTCTTTTCCTTATGTATCTTTATGCCCAGTGACATCATTTTTTTATTAGTACCCAATTGGCTCCACTCCACTAAATCCACATCTTAACTCATGATTCTCTCTGCAAAGACACTATTTCTTCTTCTTTTTTTTTCGAAAACAGTAATACTGTTTATTATAACATATCACCTGAAACATAATTTTAAGTTAAGTTTAAGTTGAAAATAATTTTGAAATACTTTTGAAAAGTTGAAAGTAATTTTGAGAAATCAGAGGAAAACAATGGGTAAGGACTTCTTTCATTTTAATTTGGGGGAAGTTGTTTTTATAAATTTGGAAATGTTCTTTTTTTAAATAATATTTTATTTAAACACCTTGTTTAACAATATGATTGTGGTTAGGTTTCTGTCATGTAAAGAACATCCCGTCCATCATGAGTGCAGCATTCCCATCACTAATGTCCCAATTCTCCCCACACCACCCCTGCCTGTACTCTACACAGGCTTTCTATTTCCATCATACACTCTCATTGTTAGGATAGTTCTCAATGTAGTTATTTCTCTAACTAAGCTCATCACTCTTTGTGGTGAGCTTCATGAGGTGAGCTGGAACTTCTAGCCCTCTTCTCTTTTGGCAAAGACACTATTTCCAAGCAAGGATGCACAATTAGATCCTGGAAATTAAATTTTCTTTTCTTTTCTTTTTTTGTTTTTTTTTGTTTTTTGTTTTTGGGTCATACCTGGCAGCGCTCAGTGGTTACTCCTGGCTCTATGCTCAGAAATTGCTCCTGGCAGGCTTGGGGAGCCATATGGGATGCCAGGATTCGAACCACTGACGTTCTGCATTCAAGGCAAATGCCTTACCTCCATGCTATCTCTCCGGCCCCAGAAATTAGATTTTCAATTTATCTTTGGAGGTGGTGGTGGGGTTCATTGAAAAATATAGCAAGCTTGGAGCATTCTTACCAACTATTTTCCAGAGTAGAGACTAGTGAAGAACTACTTTACATGTTTCCTTTGAAGGTGGGAAGTAGAGGAGGGCGTTGAGTCTTATCCAAGATTTTGAGAGTTAGATGTGCATATGTGCTGGTGAGTGGGCCACCTTGAGTACCCTTGTTTGGGTTAGAATTACTCTCAGAATTTGAACAAGGTCCCAGAGTTCCAATAAAACAGGACTGAGAGGGTTACCAAGTTAGTCAATTCCAAAACCCAGATCCTAGGGACTCTGATTCTTAGGGCACCTCTTCTGTGGCAAAACCTCATTTCCAGCCTGGAGGGATAAAAAAAATGACAAGCCATATTAAAATGATCTCAGAAATGTTAAAACTCTGGAGTTAGTCATTTCAGAAAAGGACCAACTCTTTTAATGAAACAGGTTAGCTTTGAAATTTAATGGAAAATTTGCAAGCTGTGCTCTAAAATAAAACATTCTATTCCTTCCCGTTATTTCACAAAAATATGGGCATGTCTGTGGTGACTTTTATCTGAAGAATAACAAATACCTTGCTAATTTTTTTTATAAATTATGCAACTTTCTGGATTTCCATATCTTGCTCACATTTCTTTCCAATTTCCAAATTCGATGGAGGTTCAATCACTTCTGGGGTTTGGGTTGAAGGGCTTTGGCAGTAGTGATGTAACTTAAATGAGGTGTTTGGGGATTTTGAGAATTTCTCCCTCCTCATTTATATTGTAAGAAAATATTCGGCATGGTGGTAGAAAAAAAATATGGACCAGAGATTCACAGTGTGTATCTGAGCCTCATTTCCTTCACTGGAAAATATAGCATTTAGACTTTAGACTTTAGAGGTTCTTTTCCAGGCTGAAAATTCTAGAAGCCTGTGACTTGTGATTGCTTTGCCTCAAAATGTTGATAGGAAGGTATCCAGGCTTTTAGGAGATTGTCTGTGACTTGACATTTCTCTCCATTTTGCTGACAATCATCTTCTCTTGTTTGAAGGATTTTCATGGTATCTCATCTCCAGGTTCTTTAGGCCCATCAGTACTTGGAGCCCAGCAGAGAGTGTGCACAGGGAAACAACCCCTTTGCATTCTTTCTGCCAGCTGCCCTGTTCCCTAAAGACTGTTCCAGTGATTACTGATGAGAGTTAAGGCCCAATGTGATTGCTGATATTTGGGTAACTCTTTATATATATATACATATATATATGTATATATATATTTACAAAGAATTCATGAACATTCATTTATTTAATCTCTGCCAGATCTGAAGGTAAGCTGGACTGGCATTATTACTCTCATTTGAAGAATGAGGCAGCCAAGGAACATTGAGCCTATATCATTTTAACAAGGTCACAAAGGAAATTAGTGGTAGAGGAAGGGTTGGAATACAAATGTTCTGGCTTTTACTTCAAGTTTTCCTTCACTCCTTTGCAAGTGAATTTAAACTTTCCAGGTGGGAAAGTGAAAGAACATCTTATATACCTACTATGGGCTAGAAACATTCTCGATAGGATTCAAAACATTATTTTAATTTCCAAGTCCAAATTCTTTCTATTACTTAATATTTCTTTCTTGAGAAATAAAGACAAATGGTAAGAACCATTATTTAAGGATGATTAAATTATTTTGGTTTACAGGCAGCTTGAACATTCTCAATTGTGATGGGGCAGTATGCTTAGTGCTGAAAATGGCTCTGGACTAAATTTACTGTAAAACTTCCAGAAGATTCTCTGGTAAGTGAGAAGAAAATGAAAGGAGGCACATAGGGAGCACTTGCTTTTTCTTGTCCCTCAGGGAGATATCATTAAAGGGCCTGAGGGACTAGTAAGGGAACTAGTCAGTTCCATTTCCCCTGAATAGTTGATGTAGTGTGAAGAGGTACCAAGAACTCTTAGAATTTCTTCAATCATGTCTATATCTGGGGGCTGATCTCAATGTCTTGCCAAATAACTACAACAAACCCACATTATTTCGTGCATTGCTTGTAAGGACATAAAAAGTAGGTTAATGAATTGTGGAAATGGAGTCACCTGGTCATTATTAGAAAACAACATGGTGGGGCTGAAGAGATAGCATGGAGATAGGGTGTTTGCCTTGCATGCAAAAGAATGGTGGTTTGAATCCTGGCATCCCATATAGTACCCCGAGCCTGCCAGAAGAGATTTCTGAGCTTAGAGCCAGTAACCCCTGAGCACTGCTGGGTGTGACCCAGAGACCACCACCACCAACAACAACAAAAAAAAAAAAAAGAAAAAAAAGGAAAAAAAAGAAAACAACATGGTAACTTTGAGATTTAATGGAGCTGAGATAAAACATGGTCTTCCATCTACAGCTTTGGGTTCTTAGATAAGTGCCTTGTTTTGCTGGGCCCCAGATTTTAATTCAAATCTGATAGTAGTCTGAAGTTTTGTGGGGAAGATGCTTACTACATGCTAGACCTAGAGCCTACATTCTTTTCTAGTCTATCCTTGATGAGAAACTTCCTTTCATCAAATGGCTTTTTGAATTTATGACAATTCTAGTTAAAGTATTTTGCGATTGAAAGAAAACTCTCTTCTATTTTAAGTGTTTTATATTCTTCTAAGAAACAGCAACTGGCAATATCATAGCTTTTTAAAAGTACATTTTCAAAATTAAATTTTCTTCAAGGTTCATTATCATGTAGCTGCTCTTGTATATATACTCTGCCAACAGAGTATCCCTTTCTGTAAACATTTCTCCTCCTCACACATTTTTGCTGGGGCCAACACCATGTGACTTTAACTTCCTTGCCATATGTGTTTGGCCCAGGAAAGGCATTTGTGTGGCTAGAAGAGCCAATCAGAGTCTTTGAGTGGTCCCTGATGGCTGAGGATAATACACTTCATTTTCCCTGATGCTGACTGTAAGCAAAACTATGCCTTGTAGCTTGTGGTTGTTTTTACTGTTTTGTACAAGATTCTTGAGGATGACACTCTGATAGACCATTTGAAAATTTTTGGGGGACCAAGGGGAGGTGGTTTCCAAATGAAACTAAGAGGATCTGGAGTTATTTAAATGATAGGGACTTAGGATGACATATATCTTTCATATTTTGAAGGGCTGGGTACCACCAGGACCTTCTTGGTGATGCTCAGGTCATGTTGTGCCAGGGTTATAATGTAGGCTCATGTTAGGCATGCACCCTAACTGCTGTGCTAATACATTGACACCCACCTCCATGGCATATTTGAACCTCTGTATCACACCATGCTTAAAGTCAGCTTTCCGTTGGGTCAGACAGCTTGGTCCCTGGAAACAATGACTTGCTATGCTTTAAAATATGTTTAAATTGGTTTTCTGTCATAAGTAGATGGAAAAATCTCAGAGGAGTATTTGGAATAAGTGGAGGAGCCAAGAGTCTTGGTCTCCCTAAGAAAGTACATGGTAAAGGGGTCCCAGAGAGAGAGAGAGAGAGAGAGAGAGAGAGAGAGAAAGAGCAGTTAGCCTGGGAAGGTGCTCACTGGCCACACTGATTTTGCTCCTGGCACACACATTGTATGCTGACTTGTTTTCAAAACAGACTGGCAGAGGGGATTCAAGGCATATTAATGGACTCAGCATTGAGTGATACACCATCAAGAGAATGATAGAAGAGAGATGTTTTTAACAACTTTGGCTCTAGTCCAGAATCTCATATGGAGTCTTTCAGACCTGACCAGAGCCAATTACCTCACTCAAGATTGAGAAGTGGGGAAGTGGGTGCAGAGATCAAGTTCTCTAGACCTACATACAGATATGTATTCAGTTTTCTTGAGGGAGACCCAGTGGAGGATCCAGTTAGTCATAAATGCACATCTGTATCCTGAAGCAGACACTTCCATTCAGATACCTCTTTGTCGAATCTCTAGCTGAGACACTATTTTTTTTCACTTGGAGTAATCTCCTCTCCCTTTACTCCTTCTTTACCATCCCCTGGGCTCAAAGACTATAAAGATGTAGAAACCATATTTTACAGGCATTTTTCCATCTGACCTGTATCCTTCTGACCCTCACCTGGGCCATTCTATGAGAGGAAAATGGAGCATCAGGAACCAGCGTTTTTTATTAATGTCTTTGACTTGCACATTGTTTCAGGTGTGAATAAAAGCTGGATTTTAAATTTTTTTTCTGTTTGGCTCCTTGTTTTCATTGACCACCTGGACACCTGGCAGCTCAACAGCCTTTAAGTTGGATTCTCTTGAACATTGTCATGCAGTCATGAATAATTTTGTGCAGACTGGCCAGGAATAGAGAGTGGACATCCAACTTCATTGCAATTTCATTTCACACACATTTCCTTTCAAGGCCTGCTATTCATAGCTAAAATATTGAGCTCTCAATCCAGTCCAGCAGAATGTTTGTGGATGAAATTCAAGCTTGGTCCTGTGCAGGCTCCAGGTGACTAATAGTATGCTTCAGACACTGTCTTAATGGTGTTTTGAGTTGCTAATATGAGAAAGTAACAGCATAGATTTATGAACTCTTTATAACTTACCTGGGTGAAACTCATGTAAGGGTGGATTCTGTTACCCTGAGGAATCCAGGTGATTTGGATGTAGGTTATTACTAGTGGGAGGATGGTTGAAAAATAATAGTTCCCCACATGAGTGTATGTATATCTATATTGTAGGATATGAATATAAATATATGTGTACACATGTATTTGCTTTTCAAAAGGAATTTTTTTTTGGGGGGAGGGAATGAAGAACCCAGGATCCAAGAACAAACTGTATAGGAACTACTAATTCTCCACTCATTTCAGAAGTTAGGTGTTGTTATGTGTCTAGCATGTTACTCAAACTATCACTCAAGGCTGTGCTCATCATTAGTTCTGTTTCCTTGGGAAAATATAATAAACTCACTCAGCCTCAGGTGTTTGTCATTTTTTTTAATCTGGAAAACATGGCACATAGAATATATTTTTGTACTTTCCCTGACATTTAAATAAATATTTTTTATAAAAATAAGAGCAGAGTGTCATCTAGAAATCCCTGGACCCTGATGACCTTTGAGATCTGAGATAAGATTTAGCCAAAGAAAATGGGACGTAGATGGAAAGTCTGCCCTGGGTTTTGAAGATGTGTTAGGAAAAGAAAAATGTAGTGTCTCCTTAAGATCTTTAAATGAGGGGCCGGCGAGGTGGCGCTAGAGGTAAGGTGTCTACCTTGCAAGCGCTAGCCAAGGAAGGACCATGGTTCGATCCCTCGGCGTCCCATATGGTCTCCCCAAGCCAGGGGCAATTTCTGAGTGCTTAGCCAGGAGTAACCCCTGAGCATCAAAGGGTGTGTACCCCCAAAAAAGATCTTTAAATGATTGAATTGATAATTCTTTAGACACGTGAATTGAAAGTATCTTTGACACATTGTCTCAAAAATAAAAAATGTAATTGAAAATAGTTTTACTGGATTTTTTTCCATTTGTGTGTTCCTTTTTGCAGTGCTGGAGATGAAGCCCAGGGTTTCATATGAGTTATATATTCTATTGATGAACCACATCCATGACTCCTTTTTTTCCTCTGGAAATGTGGTTATGAGAGTCTAAATTTGGGGGAATGAGGGAGATAACACAGAGGGCTTTGGTGTTTGCTTTGCATAAAGAAGACCTAGATGTGATCCTTGACTTCACACAATTCTCTAAACACCAACACATACAACTTTATGGTGGAGTTATAGTTTTGAAGTTGTGAGTAATTGTAAACCAAGGTGAGTCAATGAAATTTGTCTAAAAAGAAAATATTGAAAGAAATAGGAAGACATGACTCCAATAGACAGCTTGTCACCCAGGGCCCCTTCTTTTCTCTCTATTACAAAGAAACCAATCCAAGTTCATTGGGGATATGCCATTCATAGTATTCACCCCTAAATCTCATCCCCAATTTTTTCCATATCTAGAGCTTTTGAATAGGGTTTTGATTTGGACAGCCTTTGTAGTTTAGTATGTTAGCCTGATGTCACATTGGATTAATGTAAACTTGAATGAGTATCTGACGTCCTTGAAAACAAAGAAAGCAGAGGCACAAACTCAGAGGGAGAACTGAGGAAAGGCTAGAGACTGAGAGAGGATCATGTGACTGTGAGGGAAGCACAATCAGCATTAAGAAGATACCAGAAAGAATTTTTCCTAGAGCCTTTGGAAACTTCAAGGCCCTGCTTCCATTTTGATTTCAGACTCTGACCACTGGCTAGGACAAAATAAATGTCTTTTTTAAGAGACACTTCCAAGGCCCTGAAGAGATGCAAGTTTATTATGCAAGTTTATTATGACAGCTCTAGGCAACAAATACATTGGAAATTACTTGAGCTAGTCTAGTTCATCTTAAATTGTCTGAAACTAATATTGACTTTGGTTCCAGAAGAATATAATGGGGGCTAAATTCCACTGATCTCAGCAAAATTCAGGACTAGTTTTGTGAGAGAAGAAGGAGTATCCAAGAAATGTAAAAGAGGAGCTCATAAAATGAGCATGTGGGGCAGTTGAAGGGCCTAGTCAGAGAAGAGTGAACTGAACTAAAACAGATGAATTGGAATAAAAATAATAAAGGGAAATGATGTATCAGAACTGGTACAGTTGAGGTCTTCTTGTCAACCAAAAAGTAAGGAGTATCTGGATGCTTCAAGAAGCTACTCATCAGTGTGAGAACCCTATTAGCTATGGGTATGGCAGGATTATGTGATTTTTTTCTTGTAAAACTGGATTAAAACTAAGCTACATCTGAAAACATAGAGCAGTGATGGGTATTATGTAAATTCACAAGATTCTTCCCATCACATTGAAAACGCAACAGGGAATATTTGTTTAAATTATAATGTAAAATTTCCATGAATGCATAAACTTGAAATAGACTATGCTTTCTTCACTTCAGGCACCCCTAAGTGACTATATACTATTGTGATGAGTATTGCTCATCACACCCCTAAGGACACCCCTAATGTTGGTGAGAATGAGAATCTGTAATAAAAAGAAGAGCCAGACAGAACTGGATAATACTTGCACCATTTCTGACATAAATATTACTTGCATGATGCTTTCCTATAGTAGGCACAGGAAAGCATTTGTTATTTCTTTTATGACAGTGACTGTTAAAGAGTAAATTGTTTCTTGTAAGAATTTAAACAAATTAAATTTTATTATTATAGTTTAGGCCACTGATTTGCAATAGTATTAGTGTCTATGAATTTTATGCATGGTTTATATTTATTTACCTCACCACCACTGAAGTGCCCAAGACCATCAATTGATGTCATTATATTACTTACAGTTAACCTCCTCCTTCTTTATTTTTACTTACCCCCTTTTACTCAATAATTTTCATTCTGTAATCCAAAGTCAAAATTTGTAATCATTTAATTTCTTAGTTTGTAATCATTTAATACTGTTTATAACTTCATTTTTGCTTCTCTATCAACTCATCATCAACAGATGAGTCAAACTATATTTTGACATCTTTTTTTTTTTTTTTTTTTTCATTTCTTGGGCCAGGCTCAGTGATGCTAAGGGTTTCCTCCTGACTCAGGGATAACTCGTGGATAGCTCAGAGGACAATACAAGATCAGTTGCATGCAGAGCGTGTCCTGCTTACTATAATATGTCTCTCTATACTGTATCTCTCATCACCCATAAGTCTTATTTAAGTTAATATAATTCCCTCCAGTTTCTCCATGTTGCAGCGAGCTGTATGATTTCATCTTTTCTTATGATTGCAAAGTATTCCATTATGTACGCATACCGTAGCCTCTTCATGCATTTTGTTTGCTGTTTGGATTGCTTCCACATCTTGGCAAGTACTTGTACTAAGTACTACAGAGAACATAGGTGTGCACCTACATTTTCAAATGAGTGTTTTTGTGTGTGAGGTAACTATTGGAGCAACTGATCTTTTCCCTACTAAGAATGGCTTCTTTGCTTGTGTTTGTCCTACCTGGGTGGGAAGAACATTTAAATTGAAGTTCTTTTTTTTTTTTGGTTTTCGGTTTTTGGTTTTTGGGTCACACCGACAACGCTCAGGGATTCCTCTTAGCTCTATGCTCAGAAATTGCTCCTGGCAGGCTCGGGGGAACATATGGGATGCCGGGATTCAAACCATCGTCTTTCTGCATGCAAGGCAAAGGCACTACCTTCATGGTATCTCTCCGGCCCCTAGATTGAGGTTCTTACCTCAATACCTTAACCCTACTTATTCTCCTCCCATAGCAGTGGTCCTACCCTTCCCAGTAAAGACTGCAGGTCAGAGAATTTTGCTTGCTCCACTGTTTGCCTATTTGCCAGCTCCTTCTACTTGCAGATCACTTTGCTAGAAGGTCCTGAACTGCTTTTATTTCCCCAACCTGCTGTGGATGACTTCCTGTGTCGGTATTGCTTTCAGATCTGCATTCCCGAATATACCCTGGATTTCTCTTCACAATGCTAGATTGTGTAAGAGCTTAATTTTGCCCCACCCCCAAGATTATCCATACTCTATGCATAGAAGCTAAAACAATTAATATTACCAGCAGAGTGAATTAAAATTACATTCTTTGTTTGTTTTTAGGCCACACCTGCAGTGGTCAGGTGTTACTCCTGGCTCTGTGCTCAGAAATTACCTCTGGGTTGGGACCGGAGAGGTGGTGCTAGAGGTAAGGTGTCTGCCTTGCAAGCGCCAGCCAAGGAAGGACCGCGGTTCGATTCTCCGGCGTCCCATATGGTCTCCCCAAGCCAGGGGCAATTTCTGAGCTCTTATCCAGGAGTAATCCTTGAGCATCAAGTGGGTGTGGCCGAAAAACCAAAAAAAAAAAAAAATTACCTCTGGAAAACTTGTTGGCTGCATGCAAGGCAAACATCCTACTCACTGTACTATCACTCCAGAGTCCTACAATTCTTTTTCTTTTTTTTTTAAACCACATCACTGACAACACTGGATGTCTCCATTTAAATCAACTATGAGTGACAAAAATTTTGAGCTGTTTAGGAGAGGTATGGAGGTCTGTATAGCACAGGCTACTGAAAGATGGTCAATTTTGCAAATGAGGACATCAAGGCAATAAGAAACTAAATCCGTGCTCATCTATCATCTTTACCTTTCTCCTGCATCTAGAGAACATTTTGAACTAAAAAAAATTTAGCATTTAAATGACCTGAAAGAACAATGGAATGCATTTCAGAGTCATTGTGAGACAGTAAATGTTGTCTATGTATATATATATATTTTTTTTTCCTCTGTTATAAATCTATGCTCATATCCAGACACTACACTTCTTTTAGTTAATCATGTGAAGGCGTGTCCATCTTCAATGGCAAAGACACTTTACTTTGGTTTCTGAGCCACACAAGTGTTGTTCAGGAATGACTCCTGGCTCTGTGCTAAGGAGATCATGAAATATAGGGGAGCCTCTCTAGGCCTTCTGCATGCAAACCATAAATCAGATCATTGAACTATTTCTCAGGCCCTATGGATATTTTTTTGAAACAAATTTCCTATGCTGAAGTGAAGCCACTGCTCTTAGTTTTGATGTACTGATCAATAATTAACAAGGATCTCTGGAAAAATTTGCAAGTTGTCCTAGATAATTTTTTCCTCTACCAATACCTTCTCAGTCAAAATATCCTGAAACCTACTTGTGGAGAGTTATGGATCCATTTATTGCTGCTCATCCTTTTGCCTAGAGAAGGCAAATGATATTTGGACATGATCACTCTGGACAATAACTGAGTGCTAAAAGGAGATAAAATGATATGCATAATTCCCCTTAGTAAAAATAAAAAACAAAGAAGGAAAGAGAAAAAGAAAGATAAAAGAGAGAGAGAGAGAGAGAGAGAGAGAGAGAGAGAGAGAGAGAGAATCTAGAGGTAGAAGTAGGACAGGGCAATGGCAGGAGGGAATTTGAAAACTTGGGACATTGGTGGCAGGAAAAGGCTGCTGTACATTGTATGACTGAAACTCAATTATAAATGACGTTGTAACTGTGAAAAATAAAACCCAACTTTATTATAAATAACCTTACAGCCTCAATGTTTAAATAAAGTAATTTGAAAAAAAGACTGAGGTCTAATTCATGACTTCAATCCTAGGTGGGAATGGGGTGGGGGTGGAGAAGTTGGAGATTTTAAAAATCAGCATATATAGTAAACAAGAAAGCATAAATTATAGTTAAGATACATTTGATATGGGAAGCACTGTCTTCAGCTATGTTTAGATGCCCTGATAATGATGTCAAAGCCATAGAATAAGTTGGGCTTTTTTTCTCCTACTTTTCCAGCTGAGGCCATTCTTTATGGTGCCTGAAACCTGTTGTTGACAGGAGGAGGATAAGGAAAATTTCCTTTCATTTTTTTCTGAACAAAAGTGAAAACGTAAATGAAGGGAGGTGATCACATCCCTTGGATGGCTGGTTTTCATCAATCTTCCCAGGCAGGCCTGGCTAACCCTTCTACTCAGATAAGGCTTTTAAACACAAATGATTATGCTCTCTGCTGAAGGCTCAATTCTATGGGAAAGTGGTTTTGGGGCCTGTAAAAATGTGGGAATAAAGCAAATCCATTTTAGATTCAACTGGTCTGAGACACCACAAATCAGAAGGTTGTCTTTAGGGGTTCCTGATAAAAGATATTTGGGCCTTTGAGCTGCCAATAGTTTGTTCCCAAGAATTGAGTCTGAATTCCCTTTTGTGATTCTGTCAGAAAATGGCCCGCCCTGGGACTTTTTTTCCTTAATGATCTCATTTATTACTTCCTGGGACTGGTTTAACTGGCAGCAATGGATCCAGAGTTTCCAACAGAACCTATTAAAAGAAATTCTAACATCCAAATTTTATGGTAGAGCTAGACCTGGCTGGGAAAACCACCCAATTCATCCATTCAGTCGAGACGTTCCTGCCCAATTGAGATTTAGTTATTTCAGCCTCAAGAATTAAGAAGTAAATTTCTTCTTCTCTGGTCCTTCACCATGGGGGAGGGTTCTGGAGGGGGGAGCAGCCACCAGAAAATTCATTCTCCATATTCACTGTCATGGATATCACATGTAAGGACAAATGAGATGATTACAGTGATCATGTTTGAATACAAGATCATTTTCTTAGCATTTTCAGCCACCCTCAGATGACTATACTGTACTCTTGGTTAAACATTTTTCTGGCTGTCCTAGACATGGCAGGATAAAGATATTGATCTTGTTAACATGTGAATGTAATAGATTTTCTGATTTTCTTGTTTGTAGAACTTAATAATAATAATAATAATAATAATAATAATAATAATAATACCAGGAAACTATAAAGAGGGAAAATCTGTCTTTTTGTGCTTTCAGTGGAGACAACTTTATGTTCAACAACACATTAATTCCAATCTGGAGGATGGCATCCATAAAAGCATAAGTGGATGCCAATCAGCCACAAGAGTAGGCATCTAGGGAGCTTTGTGAAGGAGAGTTTGAGCTGACTTCTAAACTTCATAGAACAAGTTGGGATTGATTTCTGATACCTCCTGAATACTACTTTCTACTGTGTTTCTTAGTTCCTCTCTCCAACTTCTTAACCTTGTTGTAGATACGTACTGCCAACATGAACAGATACACAGGAAAGGGTAATGAGATATAGTGACCATCTGCATATTTCTGGGCATTCAGCATTTTGTCCATATTTTTCTAGTTTCCATTATATGGAGTCATAATTTATCTATCACTTTGTATATGTCTCTCTCTACAGGCCTCTCTACATGGCTTGAAGTTGGAGAACATTATTTTTCATGACTGTATTATTTCATGCCTGAATTTGATGTCATGCCTTGCACATACCATAGTGAATTGGCTTTATTTTCTAGTCCAAACTTATATTAAATTTTTGGGGGATTTGAGTTACACCTGGTGGTACTCTGGGGGCTACTTCTTACTCTGCATGGAGGAATTACTCCTGGCAGTGAGTAGGAAATCATATGGAAAACTGGGGATGGCACTTGGGTGGGTTGCTTGCAAGGCAAGAATCCTACCTGCTGTACTACTTTCAAACTCTGTGGTACAAACTTTTAAATTCTATTCTTTTAAGTCAATATGGCTAATATAAATAACATTTTTGGTAATGTTATTATAGTTTTGTCTCATTTCTACTTAAATCCTTTAATAACTCCCATTTGTCTAATGGATAGAATAAAAACTCTAAGTCACTTATTTTGGTAAAATATGAATTTCATGGTTTTGTTCTCAACTAGTTCCTCATCTCACTGGTCTATTATATCCTTTACCTCTTTGAATACTATCTTACTGTTTACCTTTTGAGATGTGAGTTACTAAGTCCTGAATGCTAGCTTTCCTTTGTGTCTTGAAGGATAGTGCTTAAAACTTGTGCGTGAGATATCAGACTGCTTGAGTTCAATTCTTGACTCTAGGTATATGACCTTGTGCAAATTACTTTTCCTATCCTGAATTTTCTTCACCATAAAATGTGTGTGTGTGTGTGTGTGTGTGTGTGTGTGTGTGTGTGTGTGTGTGTGTGTGTGTGTGGAGGGCAGTAGTGTGCTGGATTGGAAAAATCAATAAGCTAATCTCTATAAAGGTCTTTGTATCATGGCTGTCTCAGAGTAAGCATTCAGTTATACTCACCTATTTCTTAACTGGGATTCCCAACCAAGCTTACAGTCAATGCAGGGGAAACAGACGAGATTTGCCACAGGGTGTGATAAGAATTACAATCATGGCATGAAAAGGATGCAAAGAAGTTGCACTATACGGCAAATGGGGAAAAGAGCAGCAGATTCAGCTGGAGGGGTTTCTGAGAAATGATGCTGGAAGGATTCCTGAAATAAATTTCAAATGAAGCCCCCAAACTTGGTATAATTATGCAGAACTGGGCTTGCATGAACCTTATATTACCAGATGCAGATCAATCTGGGCAAAGACAATTACCTGAATGTGAAATTCATGAACATAAGTACTTTGAGTTGACTTTGAAAACAATTGTTTCCTGGTGACATAACTAGAAAAATATTGCTAACTGTACAACTAGGATTCTTGTGTCTACAGAATGATGCTGAAAGTTGATCAGTATTTACATCTACCTGTACCAGGGATACAATATGGAAAAAGGACTTTAGGAATGCACCAAATTATGTCAATGCAGCGTAGAAGCCGCCTAAGGTTAACAAACAAAACCAATAAGAGGACAATGAACTAGCAACAATCAGTTTAGTGAACCTTTCGACAATGACTTAAAGAAGCCAATGTGAGAGATAATAATATCTCACTATTTTTTTGCTGTAGCTTATTTTTTTAGTATTTTTTTATTTATTTAAACATCTTGATTACAAATATGATTTGTGCTGTAGCTTATTTTAATAAATAATTCCATTATCACTTTAGTTGTAAGAAGGTAATTATTGGGGGGTAAAGTGACCTTGTCAAATTTTGCTTTTGTTGCATATCAGAGTCTAAAAGTTGCCACACTGAGATTACTAACAATTGCCAAAGTTTTCTCTATTTTCCTACTCTAGATGGTCACATGAAAATAAAGCAATAGTTCATGTCTTCTCAAAATTGAGACTGTGTGTGTCATGTGGGTAGAGAGGAAAGGTCTGTACCTGGGTGTTTTCGTTCGTATGAGACATTTGAATGTCCTGGGGATATAATTAACATGATCTCTTGTTTCATTCTGTGATTCACAGGGACTGGTCAAAGGATCAATGTTTCTGTAGATAATATTTGTCAAGTCAAGCCACTGTTGATTATGCTACTCCTTGCTAAGAGTCTGAAGTTCCAGGTCAATTTTTTTTTCAGGTGAGCTCACTTTTCTCAACAACAATCATTTCTTAGTGACATTCAAAGTTCCATTCTACCATTTAAAATCAGCTTGATTTATGGTGACTGTATTAAAAAAAAATAGGTTTAGATTTTTTTGTACTTATTTCCTTCCAAATATCTTTTTTTTTTCTTTTTTTTTTTAAACCCATAAATGTGTGAGACCATTCTGCGTTTTTCTCTCTCTCTCTGACTTATTTCACTCAACATAATAGATTCCGTGTACATCCATGTATAGGAAAATTTCATGACATCATCTCTCCTGACAGCTGCATAATATTCCATTGTGTATATGTACCACTGTTTCTTTAGCCATTCGTCTGTTGAAGGGCATCTTGGTTGTTTCCAGAGTCTTGCTAGGGTAAATATAGCTGCAATGAATATAGGTGTAAGGAAGGGGTTTTTGTATTGTATTTTTGTGTTCCTAGGGTATATTCCTAGGAGTGGTATAGCTGGATCGTATGGGAGCTCGATTTCCAGTTTTTGGAGGAATCTCCATATCGCTTTCCATAAAGGTTGAACTAGACGGCATTCCCACCAGAAGTGGATAAGAGTTCCTTTCTCCCCACATCCCCGCCAACACTGTTTATTCTCATTCTTTGTGATGTGTGCCATTCTCTGTGGTGTGAGGTGGTATCTCATCGTTGTTTTGATTTGCATCTCCCTGATGATTAGTGATGTGGAGCACTTTTTCATGTGTCTTTTGGCCATCTGTATTTCTTCTTTGTCAAAGTGTCTGTTCATTTCTTCTCCCCATTTTTTGATGGGATTAGATGTTTTTTTCTTGTAAAGTTCTGTCAGTGCCTTGTATATTTTGGAGATTAGCCCCTTATCTGATGGGTATTGGGTGAATAGTTTCTCCCACTCAGTGGGTGGCTCTTGTATCTTGGGCACTATTTCCTTTGAGGTGCAGAAGCTTCTCAGCTTAATATATTCCCATCTGTTAATTTCTGCTTTCACTTGCTTGGAGAGTGCAGTTTCTTCCTTGAAGATGCCTTTAGCCTCAATGTCCTGGAGTGTTTTACCTACGTATTGTTCTATATATCTTATGGTTTTGGGGCTGATATCGAGGTCTTTAATCCATTTGGATTTTACCTTCGTACATGATGTTAGCTGGGGGTCTAAGTTCAATTTTTTGCAAGTGGCTACCCAGTTGTGCCAACACCACTTGTTGAAGAGGCTTTCTTTGTTCCATTTAGGATTTTTTGCTCCTTTATCAAAAATTAGATGATTGTATGTTTGGGGAACATTCTCTGAGTATTCAAGCTTATTCCACTGATCTGAGGGCCTGTCCTTATTCCAATACCATGCTGTTTTGATAACTATTGCTTTGTAGTAAAGTTTAAAGTTGGGGAAAGTAATTCCTCCCATATTCTTTTTCCCAATGATTGCTTTAGCTATTCGAGGGTGTTTATTGTTCCAAATAAATTTCAAAAGTGCCTGGTCCACTTCTTTGAAGAATGTCATGGGTATCTTTAGGGGGATCGCATTAAATCTGTACAGTGCTTTGGGGAGTATTGCCATTTTAATGATGTTAATCCTGCCAATCCATGAGAAGGGTATGTGCTTCCATTTCCGCGTGTCCTCTCTTATTTCTTGGAGCAGAGTTTTATAGTTTTCCTTGTATAGGTCCTTCACATTTTTAGTCAAGTTGATTCCAAGATATTTGAGTTTGTGTGACACTATAGTGAATGGAGTTGTTTTCTTAATGTCCATTTCTTCCTTATTAGTATTGGTGTATAGAAAGGCCATTGATTTTTGTGTGTTAATTTTGTAGCCTGCCACCTTGCTATATGAGTCTATTGTTTCTAGAAGCTTTTTGGTAGAGTCTTTGGGGTTTTCTAAGTAGAGTATCATGTCATCTGCAAACAGTGAGAGCTTGACTTCTTCCTTTCCTATCTGGATTCCCTTGATATCCTTTTCTTGCCTAATCGCTATAGCGAGTACTTCCAGTGCTATGTTGAATAGGAGTGGTGAGAGAGGACAGCCTTGTCTTGTGCCAGAATTTAGAGGAAAGGCTTTCAGTTTTTCTCCATTGAGGACAATATTTGCCTCTGGCTTGTGGTAGATGGCCTTAACTATATTGAGAAAGGTTCCTTCCATTCCCATCTTGCTGAGAGTTTTGATCAAGAATGGGTGTTGGACCTTGTCAAATGCTTTCTCTGCGTCGATTGATATGATCATGTGATTTTTATTTTTCTTGCTGTTGATGTTGTGTATTATGTTGATAGATTTACGGATGTTAAACCAGCCTTGCATTCCTGGGATGAAACCTACTTGATTGTAGTGGATGATCTTCTTAATGAGGCAATGAATCCTATTTGCCAGGATTTTGTTGAAGATCTTTGCATATGCATTCATCAGCGATATTGGTCTGTAATTTTCTTTTTTCGTAGCATCTCTGTCTGGTTTAGGTATCAAGGTAATGTTGGCTTCATAAAAGCTATTTGGAAGTTTTCATGTTTTTTCAATTTCATGAAAGAGTCTTGCCAGGATTGGTAGTAGTTCCTCTTGAAAGGTTTGAAAGAATTCATTAGTAAATCCATCTGGGCCTGGGCTTTTGTTTTTGGGCAGACATTTGATTACTTTCTTAATTTCCTCAATAGTAATGGGTGTGTTTAGATATGCTACATCCTCTTCATTCAATCGTGGAAGATTATAAGATTCCAAAAATTTATCCATTTCTTCCAGGTTTTCATTTTTGGTGGCATAGAGTTTCTCAAAGTAGTTTCTGATTACCCTTTGGATCTCTACCATATCAGTAGTTATCACTCTTTTTTCATTTCTAATACGAGTTATCAAGTTTCTCTCTCTTTCTTTCTTTGTTAGTTTTGCCAGTGGTCTATCAATCTTGTTTATTTTTTCAAAGAACCAACTTCTGCTTTTGTTGATCTTTTGGATAGTTTTTCTGGTTTCCACTTCATTGATTTCTGCTCTCAGCTTTGTTATTTCCTTCTGCCTCCCTATTTTTGGATCCTTTTGTTGAGCACTTTCTAATTCTATGAGCTGCGTCATTAAGCTATTCAGGTATGCCCCTTCTTCTTTCCTGATGTGTGCTTGCAAAGCTATAATTTTTCCTCTCAGTACTGCTTTTGCTGTGTCCCATAGATTCTGATAATTTGTGTCTCCATTGTCATTTGTTTTCAGGAAGGTTTTGATTTCCTCTTTGATTTCATCTCGGACCCACTGATTATTCAGTATGAGGCTATTTAACTTCCAGGTGTTAAAATTTTTCTTCTGTGTCCCTTTGTAGTTTATATATAATTTCAGGGCTTTGTGGTCAGCAAAAGCAGCCTGCAAAATTTCTATCCTCTTGATATTATGGAGTTATGTT